>NW_010193363.1:0-9506 GCF_000695765.1 Mesitornis unicolor
GATGGAGGGCGGCAGGCGGGGCTGTGCGCGGTCTCCATGTGCTCCCCACCTTCTTTGCGCAGTGAACGGGCTCCAGGCTCGGACCTTCGGCGTCTGGACCCTGCTGTCGTCAGTGATCCGCTGTCTCTGCGCCATTGACATCCGCAACAGGACGTATGTAATGGGAGCACCGGAGGAATCCTTTGGTTTGCCTGCTGGTCGCAACCGGGGCAGCGAGCTTAGGGGGCGGTGTGGGGGAGGTGGGAAGTCAAAAGCTGGCCATGAACTTTCTATAGGGTTGAAAGCATTCCCGTGAAAAAAACTTAAAGAGCAGTGTGGGATTTGCGTGTCAACTGCTGCTCCCTTCGGTATCTGTGGGGAGAGCCTGTGCGTTTGAGTTTCTGTTTCTTAGCTCGGGCAGAAATTGGTAGATCTGAGATCTTTCTACATCACAAATTTCTGAGCTGCAGCTTGGAAAGCTTCTTCTGATGGCGTTGCTGCTCTGTTGAAGCAATTGCTAACACGGTGATCTGATGCTCGGTGGTGTTTTTCCTGTTACAGCTCAGGTAAAGACTATGTCAGGTTGAGAGGCTTCTTGCAGTGCTCTTAACCTGCTGCCTTCTTCCATTCGCACTTACCTAGGGCTGAGGACAAGGCCTGAGGTGCAGCCTGATGCTGTGGTTGGAGGCAGACCATTTCTCCCTGGGGTAACAGAAGCTTTTTCGAGGGATTTCCAAGCAGGGTTACTCTGGCTCTGTGCTACACAAAGCCTGTGTTGGAGGTTGCTTGAATTCACTCTTTTGTCACAGCCTTCCCCCAGCCCTGCAGCAGCAGTTGCTGTTCACCTGGCAGTGTGTCCTTGGATTGCCTAGGCTAGGCTGTGGCAGGGAGGTGTAAGGACTCAATTACCTGTTTTTAGGGGGTGGTGGCAGTGCCAATTACCATGAAGCCAGTTGGATTTTTGTTTCTTAGCATTTTTTAATCTTGCATCTCTGGGACCTGCTCCCTTTCGACAGCTATGGCCCCTAGAGGGTAGCAGAGCCCAGGTGGGAACATGTGTTGAGTGAGTCAGCCTGGAGTCAGCCAAGTCCTGTCGTCCTAGTTTTTGGCTTATCCAGTTCTTGCCCTCTTTTTGTGTGCACACATGCTTCTCACTTCACCGGTGCCCTACTCGTGCTCTCCTGCCTTCAGCCCAGATAATACTTACGGCTTTCAATGTACCATTGAACTTGCTGCCCTGTTCTCCACTAAGCTGTTGCCCAGGGAGCTTTTGCACCTCACTAGACAACAAAATGCCCTCTGTTGCTACAGTAAGGACAGATGGGGCAGCATGCAGGATTGCCTCTTTTCAGCCATGCTCGTGCCTATACTATGGACTATATGATAACCTGCTTATTTCTGCTCTCCAACAGCCTCTATTACATCACGCTCTTCACCTTCTTCTTGGCCCTTGTTCACTTCCTCTCCGAGGTCTTCATTTACCACACTGCAGCCTTGACAATTGGAGTTATGGCACCTCTCATGGTAGCAAGTAAGTAGAGCTCTGTATCTTCCGCCCACAAACTCTCCTTGGAGCTATGACCCTCCCCCCCAGAAAAACTCTCCATGGGACTATGAGCTAAGGACAGGGATGGGATGCTCATCTCTCGTCCAGCATTTTCTACATAACTCATCCTGTATCTCCGTCACAGGTTTCTCTATCCTGGGGATGTTGATTGGGTTGCAGTACCTGGAGGTAGAAGCACTGTCACAAAACAAGAAGAAAAACTGAAGCTGAAGGCCCTGTGTAGGTCAGCGTTGTCTCCTGTCTTCACTGCCAAACTTCCACTAATGCTCAGCTGAACTTCTCCAGGACACCCGTCCCACCAGTGGATCAATGTT
Organism: Mesitornis unicolor; assembly: GCF_000695765.1. NCBI lineage: Eukaryota > Metazoa > Chordata > Aves > Mesitornithiformes > Mesitornithidae > Mesitornis > Mesitornis unicolor. The sequence goes on from NW_010193363.1 coordinate 1,861, forward strand.
GGACTCTTGTCAATCATTCTTCATTACCGAGTGTTTTTTCTTGTCCAGGCAATATTTTGGCTGACTGATGTCAAAGACCAAGTCCCAGAGGAGTTTGTGTCAAAGCTTGAGGGGGCCAGTCGATGACTGCCTCCCTGGAGGAGAGCAGGCGATGTCTCAGGCGTGCCCAGTGCATTAAGGACTTTTCTCCTAGTGCACCTGTGAAGAGGTGTAGAGCTACCCAGGATCCACTGAACACTTCGGACCAGAAAGAGAGGACGTGTGCTGCCCCTGGCACTGCTGTGTAACTTGCATGTATGTGTTCTTCAGGGGCTGTTTCTAATAAATGACAAAACTGTAGAGTGCTGTGTCTTTCTGCTACACAGCAGCAGGTAGAGAGCAAACAACAGCTCAGAGCAAACAGCAGCTTTTACCGCATGTTGCAGGATAGAACATCTCTCTTTACAGCAAAACCATCTTTCCCCGACTCCTTCCCACAGAGTTCCAGGTCTGACTGCTCACATCACATACACATGAAGAGAGTTGTTGCAGCTCTCACTTCTGCAGCACACTGGTGACAAACTGCATGCATCCATGAGCAAGGGCTGAGCTACTTTGCAGTGAGCTCTAAGTACAGAAGACAGAGAAAACAGGAGCAGGTTGCTGAGACCTGGAAATAATGCCCAAAGCAGATGGGCAATGCACAGAAGGTAGGAAGGAACCAGCAGGATCCCCTTGCTGGGAAGACTGTGCATGTGCAGAAGAAAGTTAGGAAAAACACAGAAGGGAAGAAAAGCCCAGGACTAGCACTGGGCAGAAAGATGATTTTTCAAAAACATTTCAGGCTATTTAAAGAGCCAGATGCAGACTGTTTCAACCATTTAATATGAATGTGTCAGGTTTCATTGTACACTTCAAGTGGTTTTCCTTTATATAAAAACATATATTGAAAAGTCACTTTAGACCCTCATCTTCAATCCCAAACTATCAAAGATAGGACTTGACTTTTTTAAGGTGTCAAAAGGCCCTATAATTTCACCCCAAAAATGTGTTGTCAAAAACAGCATGTCAGAGGGGGATTATTTTTATCCATTCCACCTGGCTGTGGTTTTTGTCCCCTCCTCAAATGGTATATGCATAACTGTATGATTTAAGGAGTATAAGGACACTTGATGTCTCCACCAGTGGAGGGATGCTGGAAAGGAAGGAAAAGAGATACAAGGATCTACATTTGTGTTTAGAAGATAAACAGCAGCATACAGAGGGGCAGTGTCTATGAGACACAAATGCTGGTAAGAGGGCTTCTGTTCTGTGTTATGAAGTGGGAAGCTTCCACACTTGGAGCACATCTGGATTCCCATCACACTCAAACCCCTCTCTGTGGCTGTGAAGAGCAACACAGCCGTGGCTGGTTATCTCAATGCAACACTTCACAAAAGTTTCTATGTAGTGTTGAAACATGCAAAAGGCACTTTATCGTTAAGGAGGAAGACAGAGTCCTCAGCTCAGGGAGCTTGCGGTTTGTCTCCCTCCTGTTGCTAGTGTAGTGATGAGCTGGGCTTAGGCTGTAGCTTCAACATAAGCTACAGTCCTAGTCCTTGCCTCCAAGTAGGAGGCATATTGGTATCTCTGTTACTCCTAATATATAGGAACATCAGGGCAACCTCAGTCAAGTCTGAGCAGAGGTTTATCTACAGACTAAGAGAGTTTCATCCGGGACAGCCACATCATAAAACCAGAGCTGGAAGTGGCAGATGTGCTGCTTTGCACTTACTGGTGATGTGCTGAGGCCTCTACCATCACCTGCACAACACAGAGTATCACAGACACAGAGGCAGAGCAATCCCTCTTCCTGAGAGGCAGCTGAAAGCTCTTCTAGAGCTGTTCACAGAGTAACCGTGGTCCAGCTTCTGCATTTCATGTCACGGCTTGCCTGTGAGAGGAGACACAGCCACACACAGGGTGCCACCCTCACGTGCGCAGGGCTAGCCTGCAACTACGGCTTTTCTCAGCATGTGTGCTTTTTCTTTTCCAAGCGTACACGTTGGATGGGGGGAAGCGGTGGGTATTCCCGACTTTCCTCCCAAGCGGCAAAGTCTCCAAAACAGCAAGATGCAGAGGTATAACTGAAGAGAGCAGCTCCCTTCTTGTTTTGCTCTTTCACACTCTCCACAAGCAGTTCATTGGGTTCCTGTCCTGAGGCTGCCACCCTGCCATGGGGCACATGTAACAGGAGGACGGCGTGGGTAGCAAAGATGGGAATGAGAAGGGCATCTCCCAACTCTGCCACCCCTCCGTATCACAGCTTTGATTCCTCAAGGACTATGGGATTAGTGCAGGCTTCTGGCTTCACTTTCTGCAAGTCAGACAGAGAAAAACAATATGTTTAGGATCCTGGGTGGTCAGACCTCTCTTCAGAGAGACCAGCTGGCCAGAGGCTGGCTATTTCACAGCTCCTTGATAGTAAGCAGAAATCCCCGAAGAATCACCACCCTCAGGGAGTGCACCTTGCCCCCTCATCCTTCTCCAGACCCATCTACTGCCCAGACAAGGGACACTGGGGCAGCAGGGTAGGGCAAGGGTCTCACTTCCCTTAACCTACTTGCTGTAGTCCTCAGACCACAGTTAATTCACAGAAGGCCCAGGTATCAGCCCCACAGCCAGCTCACTGAACACATTTCACCGTGACACAAGATCAGCCTCAAAGCAGTGAAGGTGCAGGGCCAGTTCCCTGGGCAGGGGAAGGAACTGGGAACTCCTCCTTTGTGCCATGGGGCAGCGCAGCATCTGTGCAAACATCAGAGAGTCTGCATCCTTTGCACCCTCAGGAGGCTCAGCACAGCAACGAGCTCCTCTCTGTCCTGACTCTGGCATGTCTGAGGGCCTCTTCAGCTTCCAGACAGATTGCTTGGTCTGCTCATCCTCAAGGCTTTCCATTCTCACCCTCCATTCAGGGCTGGCACCTACTGCCCCACTTCTTCCCTCTCGACAGCTTGGACTTATAGCTGGGATAATTCCACAGAGTGGGACAGATAAGGCCTTCTCCGAATGTCACTACTCATATCTTAAAAGCCGTAAGAAATAAGAGGCAAACATACACAAGTTTGGGATTTTTTTCTGCATAAATCCTATAGAAGAATTAGTCTGATTACCTGAACCCTCTTAAAATTTCTTCCCTTAAGATGGAGGCAGCTGTAGTGTCATTTCCCAGAGGAAAAGCAAGGACAACCAAAACTGCTGCGCAATTACCACCCTATCCTGGGCTGCAAGAAACAGCCAAACTTTCGCAATTCCAGTTCAGCCTTTCTGGGTGAAACTTGATGAACTCCTCTGCTGAGGCCTTCTGGGATGTGTTGGGATTAGACCTGAGACTTCTCCTTCCCCCACAGGTTTCCAGATATCTCTCTTCAAGTTCTGACTCTGCTTCCAGTGAGACACCCCAGTTGTCACCAATTCAGAAGACAGCACGCAGACTTCAATGGGAAAATGTAGAGTCTCCCACAGCCTGAGCTCTGAGTTAACTCACTGTGGGGCAAAACTGACATCTGAGGCAGGAGTCAGAGGTGCACAGAAGAGGTTCACATCCCCAGTGCAGTTCAAGAGAAGTCCAGGCAGCGTGGAAGCAAGAGATATACAACAGCTGCATTTTGAGTAGGCTCTCACACAAACTGCAGGTGAAAAGGTTTTACAGAGGTCAGCAGCAATATCCCAGAGCAGAGGAGTGAGATCAGGAAAGCTTCAAAGAGATGCCTGGAAGCAAAAGCTGGGAAGTGTAAAGAGGAAACTCCTACCAGCAGGCAGAGGAGCGCATGAAGTAGTGCCAGAGGTAGGAGTAAAGGGAACGCTGCATTTGGGCTTGGGAAGCCCCCTCAGAATGCACCATGGAAACACACTGGGAACTCTGAACAGGCTCCCCAAGCACCAATGGGGTCTGAGCACCACTCACCTGAGGAGCTACAGGAGCAGAGGTTTAGATCAGCCAGCCTGCAGGGCTCCACCGCCTGGGCAAAGGCAGGCTGCTCTCACAGCTGGGAGTCACAGCACTGGAAAAGGGCATGCAGGCGGCCTGCCCATGGCTTTGGGATAGGAAGAGAAGGCTGCTTGCCACACAGGAAGCACAGAAAGGGAGCAGGGAAGTTTGGGAAGCAGGGGATGGGGTACACACCATTTGTGCCTACTACGTAAAATTGCAGCAGATTTTTTATATCATAGGCAGTATTTCACTAGAGGGTAAGCATGCTACAGCTTGCAAGAGACTTGCAGTAAGCTACTGAGGTGGTAAGCTTGCCATAATGCCCTATGCCTGCCTCTAAATCACACTGGCCTTGGGAGGAAAAAGCAACATGATTTTGGGTATTCCACTGAGATCCATCAGATGCATCTTTGCAGGCAAATACATAATCAGCACATAAAGGTACTTGGCCCTGACTGAGTCCTGACATTATCCAGGCCATGGTTCAAGGACACAGCAGAACTTCAGTCCTGTTTTAAACAAGTCCCTGCTGTGGCTTTATGCCTAGAGCAGGTCACTGGTCATCTAAAATCATGCACTAATCTGTGCTCAGCCCTGCTGTAGCATAACACTCAGAGCAAAAGTTTTTAATTTTATTATAATTTAAAAACCAGGACAAAGTCTGAAACCACTTTACTCCCTACTCTCTGCTGTCAAGAATAGGTCCTTCACGCGCACACACAACATAATTTCTCTACCAGTGTACAAGACCCGCACAAAGTATTCTCAAGTGCCCTGAACACACATTAATCGAATTCACAGGTTTCAATGAGGCCTAGCAAAGCCTAGTTTGAACAAAAGACAGTCCTGCCATGTTGGAATCCTGCCCTCTACATGATAGCTTACTTCTTAAAAACCCACACAAGCTTAAAAGTATTTCCAAAGAAATGTTGCCTAAGACTTTTCTTGAACACTTCACTCCTGAGTCAAAACAAACCAGGGAAAATCAGCACATATGCTTATTTCATAATGCAAAGAAACAATACAGTAAGGTTTGCATGGATGCTAGAAACCAGGAGCAGGTGAGCACAGGTTGTACACAGTATATAGGTGAGTATAATGTGTATGCTGAATCAAGCAACGCTCAATGAAACCTTAAGGCAATGTTGGAATGGCTTCATATGCACTTAAATCAAAGGCAGCACTCAAAGAGACTCCTTATGTAAAATGAGCATTTGATCCAAGTGTCCTGAGATACAGAAAGCTGCCTTGCTGGCACTCTAGGAGCTGGGGCAGGCAGGAGTGGGAGGATTGTTGGGACACACTACAGCTTTATTAGTAGAGGACAAGGTGTCCACAATGCCATTAGGCAAATTTACTTCCCACTACAAGTTGTACTAGTTGCAATATCTGTTTAATTATTAACTGTAAGCAGATAAGGGCACCGATAGAAGACAAATTGCTTGTGAACACAAAGCAGGTCCTGCAGGAAGAAGGAAAAACATCCTGCAGTGTGTGGACACAGCAGCCAAAAGCTCTGACAGGCTCTGCCAAGAGCCAATTCGTGGGCAGAGTCAAGGCTGATAAACACTGGCTTTGGTCACTGAAGCTATGGCTTCATACACTGCTTTTCTCCCTGCAAAGTCAACAGCTCAGCCAGGTTCCAGGCTTTCCATTTCATCACCAGAAGCCACTACTAGGTGAAAACGGAAGATTTCTGTGAGAATCAGCATGTGGGTTTTCCTCTTGTGTGTTCCTTAACAGACTGGGAAATGAGGCTGCTATACAGTGGAAGGTTTTGACAGTCTTCCATCAGATAATTTCTATTCCTACACCAGGAGGAATCACATCTTGTGAGACCAATGCTCTGGATGATGAGCCCCCAGAGAAAACAGTAAGCCAGCTGCCTACCTCCACTGTGGGACTGCACCTAGGTCAGGTCAGGACAGGGGAAGACCCACTGACATCAAAAGGGCTGCACAGCCAATAGTATTGTGTTTCACTGGGAAGTGTGAGACCTGCACAGCTCCACCACTTGCACCCTCTGGAAGCTCACACCTGGCACTGAATGTCACTCTTCTTGCAACAGCCATAGATCATTTAGGCTGGAAAACACCTTTGAGATCATCAAGTCCAACCTTTAACCTAACACTGCCAAGTCCACCACTAAACCATGTCCCTAAGCACCACATCTACACATCTTTCAAAGACCTCCAGGGATGATGATTCAACCACTTCCATGGGCAGCCTGTTCTGATGCTTGTCAACCCTTTCAGTAAAGAAATTTTTCCTAATACTTAATCTAAACCTCCTCTGGTGCAACTTGTGAACACTACTCATGCCTCTGATCCCTTAACCAATCATCCCAAGCTCCTGAAGTCTCTCTTGATTGTCCTCAGACTTCTTGTTGCAACTTCATTACTGCCTACCTGAAAAATCAATAACGGATAATAATCTGAGGGCTGTACCAGGGCAGGAAGCCTTCTCTTCACATCTTTCACATCCCAGGCCATCCCTGGGCCCCAGGGAGGCAGCAGAATTCCCTAAGAAGAGGGTCCAGTCTGCATATTGGGCCTTCAGTTCCCTTCAGAAGGGAAGGAATGTCAATGACCCATATTTATTTTCTTTATGGAAGCAGCCTTAATGCAGGGTGTATAACAGCAACATGCCTGAGGCTCACAGGGTCTATTTTGCAACTGGGATGTCAGTGGTAACACTGGAAATTGTACCAAGCTAGGTTTGCTAACAAAAGTGATGACACAAACTTCAGCCATCAAAGAAGTACCAGTATACCCCAAGCAGGCTTGCCCAGCTCACACAGCTACAGCTTCTCAACTACTTGGTCCCAAATCAATACCACACACGAACCCTGCTAAAACTGCCACAGACTGCAGCACACAGACAGCTCCAGAAGCTCTCAGCCTGGAGTCTAATCTGTCCCTGCCCATGGGACTCTTCCTTGTGCTTGCATCAAAGCACGGCAGCTTCATGCTCCCTGTAGCACACGCTGTAGTCTTAGCTGGATTAAGGCTGTTTTTCCCAATGGACTCTCTCTGCTTTTGCCTGTGGCACTAAGTGATACACACACTCGATGAACACCTTAGAAAGCAAAGGGTAGCGTGGTTAACTTGGCAGATCAGCCAGTCAGTGCGAAGCAGAGGACAGTGAGTAACAAACCCCAAGCAACAGCTGAGAAAATGCCAAGTGCCACTGAGATTCACAGATCAGCAAGCACAGAGCTCTACAATTTTCAGGCATTCTTATACCAAAAGGCACCAACCCAACGACTTCCTTCTTGAAGTTCGCCATGCACCCTGGCTGTTATCAAAGCCAACTCTTCTACAGGGCACCTGCTATCACTTCCAGCTAAGAATGTGGACTGTAAAAGTAATGTCAGAGACTGTCCAAATGCCTGCACCTCCTCTCCCCCATAACTCACTGACATTTCAGTTCTCCATCTGCTCTAGCACCAGGCTTTGCCTTGCTGCACCTAGGTGAATCCCTATGCCCCTATCTGATGTGAGTCTGCTGAGATCTCCACTCTAACCTTGAGAGCTGTCTTGTCTTTCCTCTCAGGTGGGTACCTGCGAAGGCCAGAAAGATCCTCAGTACTCTAAGGCCATTGCTGTCACCTCAGAAGTGCCATTGGCTTGGTGCCTGTGAGTGTTCAGAGAAGCAGATTAGTGCAATTCTCCTACCTTTGTGTATGAGCTAG
>NW_010193364.1:0-292 GCF_000695765.1 Mesitornis unicolor
CGTCGTCGTCCTCGTGCAGCGCCAGCTCCAGGGCGGGAAGCAGCCCCTCCCCCGCCACCGCGCGGCCCAGCGCCCCCAGCACCCCTGGGTGGGGGAGGGGGCGGCATCAGGAACCCCCCCTGGACACCCCGGAAACCACAAAAACACCCCAGAAACAACGGAAAAACCACCCCAAAACCCCCCAAAATACCCCAGGAACAACAAAAATACCCCAGAAACACCCCAAAATACCCCCAGAACCCAACAAAACCCCCCTAAAACACCCCAAAACCACCCCACAAACCCCCACAAC
>NW_010193364.1:335-969 GCF_000695765.1 Mesitornis unicolor
CAGAACCCAAAAAAAACCCCCAAAACCACCCCAAAACCACCCCAAACACCCCAGAAACCTCAAAAAAACGCCAGGAAAAAACCCAAAACAGCCCAAAACCAACAGAAAACCCCCCAAAAAAGCTCCCAAACCACCCCAAAACCACCCAAAATACCCCAGAAACACCCAAAACCACCCCAGAACCCAACAAAAAAACACCCAAAAACCCCCCAAAACCACCCTAAATACTCCCAAAACCACCAGAAAACACCCAAAAACTGCCCAAAACCACCTCAAATACCCCCAAAACCACCGGAAAACCCCCAAAATCCCCCAAAAAACCTCCAAAAGCCAATAAAATACCCCCAAAACCACCCAAAACCACCAGAAAACACCCAAAAAAACCCCAGAATCCAACAAAAACCCCCTAAAACCACCCCAAATAGCCCCAAAACCACCAGAAAACACCCAAAAAAACCCCAGAATCCAACAAAAACCCCCTAAAACCACCCCAAATAGCCCCAAAACCCCCCAAAACCACAAAAAACACCCCAGAAACACCCCAAAAAACCCCAGAACCCAACAAAAACCACCCCAAAACCACCCCAAATAGCCCCAAAACCACCAGAAAACACCCAAAAAAACACCCAACACG
>NW_010193364.1:1024-1502 GCF_000695765.1 Mesitornis unicolor
AACCCCCAAAACCCACCCAAAACCACCAAAAACACCCCAGAAACACCCCATAAAAACCCAGAACCCAACAAAAACCCCCCAAAATCAACCCCAAACCACCACAAATACCCCCAAAACCCTGCAAATCCACCAGAAAACACCCACAAAGCCCCAGAATCCAACAAAATCCCCTTAGAACCACCGCAAAACCACCCCAAATACCCCCAAAACCACCCAAAAAAACCCCAAAATCACCCAAAAAACCCCCAAAAGCCAACAAAAACACCCAAAACCACCCCAAAACCAGCAAAAATACCCCAGAAGCACCCCAAAAAACCCCAGAATCCAACAAAAAAACCCCCAAAACCACCCCAAATACCCCCAAAACCCCAAAACCCAACAAAAACCCCCCAAAACCAACCCCAAACCACCCCAAATTACCCCAAAAGCACCCAAAACCGACAGAAAACAGCCAAAAAACCCGGAAAACCACTACACC
>NW_010193364.1:1547-2241 GCF_000695765.1 Mesitornis unicolor
GAAAACCACCCCAAAACCAACAAAAACACCCCAGAAACACCCCAAAAAACCCCAGAACCCAATAAAATATGCCCAAAACCACCCAAAACCACCAGAAAACACCCAAAAAACCCCCAAAACCGACAAAGATACCCCAGAAACACCCCAAAAAACCCCAGAACCCAATAAAATATGCCCAAAACCACCCAAAACCACCAGAAAACACCCAAAAAACCCCCAAAACCGACAAAGATACCCCAGAAACACCCAAAAAACCCCCCAAAACCCAACAAAAACCCCGCAAAATCAACCCTAAACCACCCCAAATACCCCCAAACCCCCCCAAAACCACCAAAAATACCCCAGAAACACCCCAAAAACCAACAAAAAAACCCCCAAAACCACCTCAAAACCCAACAAAAAACCCCAAAACCCCCCCAAAACCAGCAAAAATACCCCAGAAACGCCCCCAAAACCACCAGAAAACACCCAAAAAACCCCCAAAATCACCTCAAATACCCCCAAAACCACCGGAAAACCCCCAAAATCCCATAACCCCAAAAGCACCCAAAAACACCCCAGAAACACCCCAAAAACCAACAAAAAAACCCCCAAAACCACCTCAAAACCCAACAAAAAACCCCAAAACCCCCCCAAAACCAGCAAAAATACCCCAGAAACGCCCCCAAAACCACCAGAAAACACCCAAAAAACC
>NW_010193365.1:0-298 GCF_000695765.1 Mesitornis unicolor
AGTTTGGTCCTCTAAAAATGAGAGTTTGGGCATTAAAATTGATTATTTTGGCCACATAATGAAAGTTTTGCCCCCAAAATTGGCTTTTTGGACATAGAATGAAAGTTTGAGCCCTAAAAAGCAGAGTTTGGGCCCTGAAATTGAGAGCTTGGTCCATAATGTTAAGCGTTTGGGTTTCCAAAAAATAGGATCTTGTGCCCTACAAATCAGAGTTTGGCTCTAAAAATGAGAGCTTACACCAAAAAATGAGACTTTGGGCCCTCACAATGGGCATTTTGGCCATAAAAGGAGAGTTTAG
>NW_010193365.1:924-1229 GCF_000695765.1 Mesitornis unicolor
GGTCCCAAAAATGATAGTTTGGGCTCTAAAAAGAAGCATTTGTGCCATAAGATGTGAGTTTGGGCCCTCACAATGGGCTTTTTGGCCGTAAAAGGAGAGTTTAGGTCCTGAAATGGGAGTTTGGGCCCTCACAATGGGCTTCTTGGCCATTAGATGAGAGTTGGGGCCCTAAAAATGGGAATTTGGAGTGTGAAAATTCAAGTTTCTCTTCTAAAAATCTGAGCTGGGACCCTAAACATGAGAGTTTGAGCCCTTCAAATGAGAGTCTGACTGTTAAAAATCAGAGTTTGGGCCCCCTAAAAATG
>NW_010193366.1:0-319 GCF_000695765.1 Mesitornis unicolor
GGAGACGACTCTTGTCAGCTGTGAAAAGCAAGTATCCTTTAAAGTATGATACTGAATGTCACCCGAGCAAATGGAGAACCATAGAAAAAGGTTTAAATACCTGAGAGAATTAGCTGTGAAAGAAGCGACCTACAGGAGGGTGACTGTAAACCCTGATGAAATGCAATGCACTCGACCTACGCTGTGGAAATTTGTGCAAAGTGCACAATCAGTGTATGCCCACACATTGTCAATATTGGTATGGGGAGCAGATAGCGGGCTAATAACTGTGAAAGACGTGGTTAACCTAATACATCAGTATGGAGACCGTGTTTTTAAT
>NW_010193366.1:931-1421 GCF_000695765.1 Mesitornis unicolor
CAGACCTATGAAGCCCTGGTGGACACTGGTGCACAGTGCACCATATTGCCATCGAATCATGAAGGGACAGATTCTGTTGTTATTTCTGAAATGATGGGGGGAATCTCAAAAACTGACTCTTAGAGGCTGAAATAAGCCTGGCTGAGAATGAGTGGGAAAAGATCCCCATTGTGACTGGTCCAGATGCCCCATGCATCCTTGGCATAGACTTCCTCAAAAGAGGGTATTATAAAGACTCAAAAGGTTTTAGGTGGGTTTTTGGTATAGCAGCTGTTGAAACTGATGACAATAAACAGTTGTCTACTTTGCCTGGTCTTTCAGAGGATCCTTCTGCTGTGGGGCTACTGAAGGTTGAAGATCAGCAGGTCCCAGTTGCTACCAAAACAGTGCATCGATGACAGCAGTATAGTAGGAATCGAGATTCTGTGAGTCCCATCCATACGCTGATCCGTCGGCTGAAAAGCCAAGGAGTGATCAGCAAGGCACGCTC
>NW_010193367.1:0-591 GCF_000695765.1 Mesitornis unicolor
CCTGGCACTGGGAGAGCTGGCAGGGCTTGAAAGGAGCCCCTCAGCCCGGTTTTCCTTTGAGAGAGGAGCGCTGGTGCTGCTGCAGGATGAGCCTGGCTCTTCAGCGGAGCAAGATCAGCCTAAAAAGACACCGCTGCCCGCACTTAAAAGTTAAGCCGGAGTTGCCATGGTCTGTACCCAAGACGTCCTCCCAAAATAGTTAAAGTCATCGGTGGGGGGCACAGGCAGCACAGGGAATTAATTAGGAAGCTTAGCATTAGTAACAAGAGTTGAAATGTGAGCAAAGTTAAGAGCATGGGAAAATCGGAGAAGTTTTGCCTCTGCTAAACGTTCTCGTTATGACTGCACAGGTTATAGTAAAACCAAGAGTAGCAGCGGCAACCTCATTTTGTTTCGCCCCTCCCGCTTGCTTTCAGAAACCGAAAAAAAGATAAGTTTGAGGTGGTTTTTTGTTTTTTTAAGGCAAAGATCAAATAAATTCTTAGGCCGTGCTTCTGTAAGTCCAGCCTGCTGCGCAGCAGAGGAAGCCGCCTCCTGCAACTGCTAACCTCTCGCTGCAGCACCCCTATTTATAGCTCCCCGCGATCTGCT
>NW_010193367.1:610-6196 GCF_000695765.1 Mesitornis unicolor
CCCTGCCGCTGCCGTTTCCGCGCAGGCCTCGCAGTCGCCTTTGATTGCAACGAATGGGCCCGCTCTTTGGGCCGAGGAGCAGCGAGGAGTCGCTGGGAAACTAAAGGAAAAGTTGTGGGTTTTTTTTTTTTTTTAAGTCAGCGTTGAATATGGCATCGTTTGACCCATCGCTAAAGAAAATTCAACGCCTGACCAAATCGCTAGGTGCAAAGAAGGAATCTTGGGGTTGGTTTTTTTTCTACACGAGGTTTTGATTGAAAACTGGGTTTTAGAGGAGTCCTGGTTTTGAGTCACCGCCTCGCGCTCCCGCCCGTGCGCTGATATTGCGGCAGATGGCATCAGGGGTGGCGTCTGGCATCGCACTGGGTCTCTCTGCATCTGCCTTGGCCTCTCTGGACGCTTGCGCTCGAGCCTCCCGCCTCAGCCCTGTGTGCTGGATGGGTCCTGGTTTTCTGCAGATCGCCAAAACGAAAACTTTCTGCCTAGGGTTGCTCTTGGCTGCATCAACTGCCAGGCTGTTGTCTTTGCTGCTGCCTGTGTTGGGATATATTTCACGTAGAAAGCCCAAATAACCTCACATAGTTCCTCAGAATGACCTGGTTTACAAGATATTTGAGTTTACCCACGTTTATCCCATTGGGATATGGGAGTATCAGTGTTTTCTGTGCTATAAATCCTTAATTAAACCGTGGAAAAAAGGTCAAAAATGCAGTAAGTTGCAGTATTTCCAGGTTGGATTTTTTACCTCGCAAAGAAGGATGTGTGACCTCATTAAGTTCATTAAGGCACTTTCGTTAGTGGACTAAAAAACCCCAAGCTTTATGTCTTTTATGGTTTCTTAAGGCTAGGAAAAAACAACCAGAAACCCAACCGAAAGGGATTGGCCAAAGCTTCATTTGCTGTGATGGTCGAAATAATAATAGTAATAATAAAAGTAATAATAATAATAGTAATAATAATAATAGTAATTAAGAGCAGCTCTTGCGAGATGAACGCATGTTGCAATTGGCTTTATTTGCATTTGGAAACTTGCTTGTTTCAGGGCTACTTTATGGTATTTCATGGTATTTATATGGCATTATATGGCATTATATGGCATTATATGGCATTATATGGCATTATATGGCATTAATATGGTATTGTATGGTATTGTATGGTATTAATATGGTATTATATGGCATTTATATGGTATTAATATGGTATTATATGGCATTTATATGGTATTTTATAGCATTTATATGGCATTTACATGGCATTTCATGGCATTTACATGGCATTTCATGGCATTTACATGGCATTTCATGGCATTTATATGACATTATATGGCATTTATATGACATTATATGGCATTTATATGGTATTTAATGGCATTTATATGGTAATTTATGGCATTTTTATGGTATACTAGGCAGGTGTGAACCGGTTGCTCAGGTAAAATCAAACTTTTCCAGCACTTTCTGGCTGGATTTTTTTGTTTTTTGCCCCCCCCCCCTCCAGGTTGGTTTTTTTTGTTTTTTCCCCCCCCCCCCTCCATGTCTATCCCCGAGTCTTCTGATTTTCATAATTGTAATTTTAAAAAGCCATTTAAAAGAGGTGGGGGTGGTAGAAATACCTCCCAAACGCTGGGTGAAAACACCGCTTTTGGGGTTCGCCCCCTTTCTGCGTCATCGCCCGCTGCCGTTGCCCGCAACCCTGCGAAGCAAAGCCTTTTAACCCAAGTTTTCTGTTGAAGATGCCAGGCTGTGATCTGCTCATCGCCGACTCCAAAATTCACCCTTTTCTTTTTAATGTGGGAAAGCGGTAGGAACAGACGGCTTGAGTTTTAGGACGCCTTCCAGCGTGGTTAGCGGACGACTGCAAAATGAAAACCAAAAGCTCACCAGGCGACTCCCAGCTTGGAAACTGCTGATTTCACTCCAGATTACAGGTCTGGGATCAAATCAGTAGGCATTTCTGTCTAGAGAAATAAGTTCTGTGCAGGGCCAGGGCTGCTTCTGCGCAGCCAAAGTGAAAGAAATAGCAGGAAAAAAAGAAATGTAGATTTTTATGGCTTGCAGGCAGCACTGGCATAGGAAATTTCTCCTTTTGATTTCCCCTCTTTTGATTCTGTCGTGGCTACGAGGCAGATTTCGGCACTGCTATATTTAAACCGGATGGAAATCTGTTTTGATCCAGTAAGTAAAGCAGGCCAAACGCATTCAGAAGAGTTTTGTCACCCTGGTTCTGCTGTGGGGAACGACACAGAAATAAAATGTTAATGACCGCTCTGGTGTTCAAATATGCGGCTTGGGTACAGAGCGGGGTGGGCTTTGTGTGAGCAATATTCCCTGAAGGCTGCGCCGTCAGGGCTTGGCATCACCACTTAAAGACCGATCCCACGCTTTTTTGGCAAGCGAGGCAGATGAGTTGGAGTTTGTACATTTTGGATTAATTAATGTAAGCTTCCAGTCGCTTCATTTTTGACCGGCCAGCCAGAAGAAATAGATTTCTATGTCTGGTTTGGTCGGAGGGTGGTAGATTTGCACATGGGACACCGGAGGCCTGGCGTGGCTTGCAGAATGGAGAAAAATCTGCTTCTTTTCTTTTTTTTATCTGGAGCTATCTATAGTACATCTAACAAAATAAACTCCTTTGATCTAGGGAACAGCGCATTAAAAAGCATGGCGCTGAATGTAGGCCAAATGCAGAAGTGGTGTTTGGGATCATAGGATCGTATAATCCTGTCTGATGTTCTCCTTGTGTCTGCGCAGTGGTCACTGGAGGGGATTTTTTCTCTTGCCTGCGGACAGGATACTACATTTAATACATATATGTGTGTATATATATATATATATATGTGTGTGTGTGTGTGTATATATATATATATGTATATATACACACACAGACACATATTTATATCTATCCCTATACACCTATGTCCCTATACACCTATGTCCCTATACACCTATACATCTATACCTATGTATCTATATATCTATAGCTGTATATCTATATATCTATATCTAAATCTATGTATCTGTATCTATATATCTTTATATATCTATATATCTATATATCTTTTTATCTTTATCTATGTCCCTATATCTATGTCCCTATATATCTATATCCCTATATATCTGTACATCTATACCTATGTATCTATATATCTCTATCTGTATATCTATATATCTACATCTAAATCTATGTATCTGTATCTATATATCTATATATCTTTGTCTTTATCCCTATATCTATGTACCTATATATCTATATCCCTATATCTATATCCCTATATATCTATACATCTATACCTATGTATCTATATAGCTATATCTGTGTATCTATATATCTTTATATCTTTATATATCTATATATCTTTATATCTTTATCTCTATACCTATATACCTATATATCTATATCCCTACACCTGTATCTATATACTTATATCCCTATATATCTGTACATCTATACCTATGTATCTATGTATCTATGTATCTATGTATCTATGTATCTATGTATCTATGTATCTATGTATCTGTATCTGTATCTATATATCTTTATATGTCTTTATCTATGTCTTTATCCCTATCCCTATCTATATCTATATATCTGTATCTATATCCCTATATATCTAAATCTATATATCTGTATCTATATATCTATATATCTAAATATCTTTATATATCTCTATCTCTATCTCTACACACACATCTGATTTTTCAATCCAGCTGCTGGCCTTGCATGCTCCATTTGTTGTCAGCGTCGTTATCTTCTTGTACTCAAAATTATCTCAGAGCCGGTACCTACCCCAAGCATTTTTCAAGTGTCTCTCCTCGCAGTAACCTGTTTACCGTGGTGAATTTACACCGGGATCGTTTTTAAGTCTTATTCCATGTACTGTGAGGTAGGGGGTGCTGCTGCCCTGCCAAAAGCCTCGGCTGCGCTCCCAAAATCCTGCCAGAATCTGAATTAAGGGCGAACTTTGAACGTGGCTATCTCAGCTTTGGGGTTTTTTACCTCTTCTTTTTGTTGGTAAAATCCCTTTATTGTGCAGAACCCCCTGGAGCATTTACCTGTTGGAAAATGTTCTTAAACACCGGTGTGAAACGACTTCTTTCCCAGCAGCAGCGAGTTCACGTGCTGCTTTGATGCGTTTATTCTTCGTGGGAAATAAAAGAGCAAGCAAGAACGACTCCGCTCAGTAAAAATTACAGTTTTGACTCATTTTTCTGGTGGAAATTAAAGGAGCTGAGCGGGTGACACCGCTTTTGGTGGATCCCACCAGGCTGCTAAATTGAACTACAAAAGCTTTTCCAGTCTAGGTGTGCCCACGGGGCAAACTGAGAGCCCTTTGAAGCTGCTTTTGTGGCTTGGGAGCAAGAGAGATGCAGGAGAAATTAGAATTAGTTTAATTGAATTGAATTTCTTTGGTTTTTCTTCTTAGGGAGCCTTTTACCTTTATTTTGTAAAGCGAGCAAGTCATAACCAAAAAAAAACCCACCCCAAAATAATAATAATTATAACAGACAAGTTAGCCCAAGTTAAGTGCTCTTGATCTGCTCTTTCTCTGATCATCTTTGGGCTTTAATTTGAATATTTTGGCTGCTTTTGGTTTTGCCTGGAGGAAGGAGAAGGTCAAAACAAGAAGTTTAAGAGGAACGGGTGTGATTTTGTATTGCCATGGCTCAGTTACTTGTATTGATGTCTCAAAATCCGCGGTAACCATCTCGCCTGTTGAAATTTGGGGTAGCAGGGTGGTTGAGCCGTGCTGCGTGACGGGGTCTTAGTATGGAAAATCAAGTTATTTAAATGTGTTTGTTTGCTTTACATTATTAATTTATTTAGATTATTTATTTAATCCTACTATTACTATTACTACTATTATTACTATTATTATTATCATCATCATTATTATTATTATTACTACTACAACAACAACAAAGTCATGGGGGTAACTCGGCCTTGGTGATAAATCAGCCCTGTGTCCCAGCAAAGGGAGCTCATCAGGTTATTTAGGAAACATGGGGACTAGATCCTGATAATATAATACTTTTGTTTGGAAAAAAGCCTCAGAATCCTCTAATGGAAGTTAATTTTTTAAAAAAAACCAGGTCTTCAGGTAAGACTAAACATTTATAACTTGTAATTAATGCTTAGAAATGTAACGGCCTTACAGCAATCTGTTGCTGAAATGATATTTCAGAGAATCATTAAGGTTGGAAGAGACCTCAAAGGTCATCAAGTCCAACTGTCAACCCAACTGATATGATATGATATATGACATAATATGTTAATTAACATAATATATTATAACATAGCATAATCTAGTATAGTATAATATAGTATAGTATAGTGTGATATAACATAACATGGTATAACATGGTATAACATGGTATAACATGGTATAACATGGTATAACATGGTATAACATGGTATAACATGGTATAACATGGTATAACATGGTATGTAGTATGATATAATATAGTATAATATAATTTAATATAGTATAGTACAATGTAATATAGTATGATATAGCATAATATAGCATGATATGGTATGATATGATATAATATGATATCCAGCGAGATCTGGACGGGCTGGAGAGTT
>NW_010193368.1:0-10461 GCF_000695765.1 Mesitornis unicolor
TTAGTGACTGGCCCAGCCCTAAACCACGACACCTAGGGAGCATTTCTCCCAGAAACCCTGACAATATTAATTAAATAAAAGAATCCTAATTCTTCCTTCAAAACATGCACCTTGACTGAAAAAGCACAGAAATAGGTCTATCCCAAACACTGCACAGAGATATGAAGATACTTATTGTGGTCATAGCAGCCTGAACTGCAGGCAGCAGTACCTGTTCAGTTTCTCTGGTCTGCCTGTGCTATATGGATAGATTAATGGATGAAGAACTATCAGTTTCTAGTTCACTGGCTTTAAGTTGGTTTGGTACTTTAACATGACACTCTAATCTATAGTGGTGTAGACATAGTCCTTGGGAAGTACAGAGCATAAAAAAGGGTAAACTGTCCAAAACTGGGAAATCATCCCTCCCACCTAGCTGCCATCAGCAACTCCAGCATTTTATAACCTTTCTATAATCCGTTCAAAGAAGAATGGTTTTATTTCACATTCAGAGCTAGGAAACCATTGCACTTTGGATGGCACAGAACAGTAGTTCATTGCTTTCTAATAAAATGGCAAACCTGTGATTTAATGAAAATTATTTATTCCCAACTGAGAAACCCAGATAAAGAGAATATGGTAATTGAGGATGCTGTGTAATATGATCCTAATTTCCCCTGAAAATGCAGCCTTGGAGGATAAATGATGTTTATATTAGAATGTAGTCAAACTTTATAACTTTTCTTATGCATTGTGAGTGCAGTCTAACTGTCTGGTGGTTAACCAAAATAAGCAACTCTTTCTCCAGTCACACATTGTTTTAAAAGCCTACAAATAAATCTCTTTATAGGTGAGGCTGGAGACTTGTCAAATGAAGTCAATGATTCATAGTGACTAAGATTTTAGGAATAAGAACAGATTTGTGCCAACAAGTTTCCAATCAGTCTCAAAGGATGCTGCCTCAATCTCTATGACGTAAATATGGCAAAAAGTATCCTTGAAGTTCATTAAGACAAGCACTCATCTTCATGCTGCCATTTGCATCAGAGCAGCAGTGTGTAAAGTATAAAGAATCCACTCAATTATTGTTTTGTGCTAAGTGTACTAATGTTCTTCCTCAAAACTGATTCATATTTATACACTAGTATTTTCATCCTCTGAAAGAGGAGTTGAGACCTTTGGCTAGTATAGCTAACCTCTGCCCTAGCAAAGGTAACCTCAAAGGATGTATGCTGTTCAGAAGAACAAAGCTCCTGGTTCAGCTTCTGCCATTTCAACACACCAGCATTTCCAGTGCTTGCAATGTCATCATGAGCTCAACAACGTGCATTGCTCCTGCTAAAGCTCCTTCTACCAGTCTCTGTTACTGCTGGCAGAGGGTTGGACTAGATGATCTTTAAGGTCCCTTCCAACCTAAACCATTCTATGATTCTATATGGTTCTATGAAAATTGCAACTTTCATTTCACTCAGCATCTTTACAGTTTTGAGAGCTTTTGGCAGGATCTGTAGAACGGAAGAACTCCAACCTCCAATGCTTGTCTCCCCTCTGGATGGAAAATACACATATCCATGAGAATAGGCAATGTTTTATGTAGAAAAAATGGGCATTCATCAAAATAGATTTTAAAGATATGTTTTTCACTGTGGAGGAAGGAACCCTTCCTCCTCACCTTGATTTTATGCTCAGAACTAGTAAGTCTGTCTAGACATGGTCAGTTAAGGAATTTAGACACTTCCCAAAAGCCCCATAAGCCTTTATCACTCATGATGAACAAACAGTGTTTACATAGCTGTGTTAACCTTAAATTTGCTTCTTTGTCTATTTCTGTAATGGAAATACACTGTTGACATTTGCTGTTGATTTTATCTCTCGTTTGTTGACTGAATGCTAAAGATTTTGAGGGGGACTGAGTCGCAGCTGTAGTGAGTTCTGTCACTGCTTCAGACGTTTTCCACAGTGGTAACAGTTTGGGACAACTGCAGGGCATGTTTCAAATGAACTGCATGTATCAGTCCTTCTGCTGTATAGACCATTTCTCAAAAAAAAATAATCGGGGAATCCACAAACAAAACACTTGTTACAATGCAGCAAATTGACTGCAAATTTCACAGCTGTTTTCTTCATAAAAATGAAGTGATGTTTTTTTGCAAAGTATTTAAAAAACGTATGAACAGCTAGAAATACAAAGGGACTCTGCCACCAGCATGGATGCCTTCATCCCCTTGCTCTGATATTTTACGAAGTATATTACCCGTCTTTAAGATGTACTCAAATATATGCAAATGTCAGGCAACTACACCTTTTTAACCTTTATCACCACAGGACATTAAACTTTATTACAAGACTGCTGAGACTTCTCATCCTTCCCAGGAAAAGGTAGATAGAGAAAGGAGACAGCCTTAACATCAACCCTGCTAGAGCAATAGATAAAAGTATCTGAGGCAGAAGAGATGAAGACAGTTTCTGCTAGAGGACAAGGTTAGTACAAACTTTGTACTCTGGTGAGGAACAATCAAGGACCATTTAAAAAAAAAAAGTGGTCTGGGGAGGTACAGTGAAATCACAGCTTCTTGCATAATCCCTGTAACAAAATCACAATCTGGGATGAAATAGTATAGAAAAGAAGTCAGTTTTTACTTTCTTCTCACTTTTTCTTCTAGATTTTTTGTTATTTCGTAGTCTTCCTGCAAAATGCCTTTGTACTGCTGTTCCGGAAAGCTTCTCTTTAATCCTGTGTTATTGCTGACATTAGGCTCCAGTCTTTCACAATGGACTTGTTCGCAATTCCCTTTCTATTATTCTTGATGCTGAAAAGTATCAATATTTTTTAAAAAATAAATTGAAAGTATTAAAAAAAAGTGATTTAGCGAATGTTTATTCTCTTGTATTCAGTCAGAACAAATCAAGTCACCAGAAGTAAAGAAATACATAAAGAGGAGGAAGGGAAGAGAAAGAATACAAAATATCCAAAAGCTACATGTTTCTAACAGTGCAAGGCTCTGGCCTTCAGCTGTTCTTCTGCTGAACAGGGAATATCTGAGCCTTCATTAAAGGCTGTGTCATTTGATTCTCACAGCCTGAGAAGGTTTCCATTAATGAGTGATGCACCTGGGAGATGAGTTTAGGGACACAATTCCCATGGCTGGGAACCTGTATGGAGCTGTGGAACTCATGATTTCAGAAGGTTTCACCCTTAGTTAACAAAAACATGAATTCACAAAGTGGTGATGAGGAAAACAAAGAGTGCAAGCATGAATTTATCAACCTAATAATGCAGCTGATGGAGTTCGATGATCATCCAACCCAATACATTCTATGATTCTATGATTCTATCCTTTAACCATCTTACTCTGAGCCTCATTACAATACTGGAAGTCAAACCATGAACCTTGGAGGTTGAGGAAGCTAGGTCTGTTTAGCCTGGAGGAGACTGAGGGGGGATCTCATTAATGCTTATTAGGGTGAGAATCAGGAGGATGGGACCAAACTCTTCTTGGTTGTGCCCAGAAACAGGACAAGGGACAATGGTCACAAACTGGAACACAGTAGGTTCAACCTAAACATACCTAAACCTGAAAAGCCTGGAGGTTCTTGATGCTGTGGGTCAGATCCTGCCCCGCCTCAGATCAGTGGGAAACACTGGCTGGAGAAAGCCTTGGGCCTCCTGAGACTCAAGCATCAGGCCATGCTAACAGCACTTGGAGTTCTACAACAAGTCCCAAAGTGCTTTGCGTTTTCCCTGTTCACTTCAACTTTTGCAACTGCAACATTAAAGGAGAAACTTAGCTTCTCTATACACCTCTTCTCCTCCTTATCTCCCCCCATATTGCCCTTCTGGCTGCAATGAAAAGATGCAAGAATGAACAGGCTACAGGTTCAAATGGATGCCTGTGGATGAGTACACTACCCTTTCCCAACTTATTTTGAAAACTTTGTTATTTAGGAGCTGTCTCAGGATCTGATGGCCTACAAATGGAAACTAAAGTTTAAAGATTCTACAGGCCTATGTTTTCTTTAGTTTTTGCTTTGCCTTGGGCAGTTTCATTCCCTTGAACTGAGAACGAAAATCTCTGTGGTGACCTCTGAGACACTGTTTGTGTTTGGATTTACATATTTCATCTAATGTTTGCTCAGCTCAGAATGGGAGGGTAGGTAGTAAGATAGGAAGAGGAAGATGTAAGTTGTGACATAGCTTCATGAGAATGTATTTTTATACATGTATGTATCCATACACACATATAAAGTCATCTATATATGTGAATGGTACAGAAAGATCGGCTCATTTTGTCAGGTGTCTATGTGTAAAAATGAGAAGATTTTCCAGATATTTAGCTCCAAAAGAATTTATTGCTTGGTGTTAACAGGACTAAAAGTGAATCTTGTCAAGGAGAATTACAAAAGGCTTAAGTATAAGCAATTAAGCTCTTCCTTTATTCAAGCACGTGTTTGTGTCTTACTGTAAATGCATGCTTACACTTCAGAGTAATCAGTGGCATATAGGCACATGTTTTGCGGAGATGGCAAAAAGCTTTGTGAGTTGGTGTCAAAGTGCCTGAAAAGCATCCATCCCATCAACCTGCAAGGTCTTCTAGGCTTTCCAGCACCTAAGAGCATTTGAACATTGTATCTTGTTTTGTTTTTTCATTTTGTGGACTACTTCTCAGACACATGTTCTACCTCTTCCTTGAGGCTGGTATCACAGTTCAGTATATTTCGGAGATACTAATCTCTACAGATGTCAGGAACAGGCAGCACACAAGTCTACATTCAATGTTGCAGAAGCCTGAGAATACAGCTAATTATGTCGGCATAGCTCCCTCTGCTGCTTCAAGACGAAAAGATTTTTTTTTGCAGCCAGAAGTATCAGTGTATTGTGACAGAATTCATATTAAATGGTTTGCAAAAGAAAATTTCACTGGCAAATTTTTATCTGTAGCTTTTTGGAAAAAATTCAGCTAAAAGTTTCCTGCTTCCCCTGTCTGTTTGCATATGCAAAGGTTATATACCAAAGCTGACTTTAGAACAAAAGTTTCGACCATTATTTTGCTAAAAGCAAATACAAAACCAAACCAGGTTTCTGCAAAATCCCATCAGATGTACCTCTGTACCTTACAAACAACCTGACAGAAGACACCTTATATGGGTGCATAAAAATTAAACAAATGTTTCAGTTTCAAGCTACTAGGTGAAATTAGGTGAAGCAATTATGTGAAATTTCTGGATCGGTAGCCCTTGACTTTATGGGAGATTTTAACCTTCCAGTTGTCAACTGGGAATATCACACTTCTGTGATGAGCAGGTCTTGGAAATTCTTGAATTTTGTAGGAGATAACTTCTTGTCAAAGGTGCTCAGTGAGCCAACTAAGAAAGATGCCCTCCTAGACTTCTTATCCGTGAATAGAAGAGGACTCCTGAAGGACATCATGGCAGATGGCTGTTGTGGCCGCAGTGATCAAGACATGGTTGAGTTTAAAATTTTCAATGTAATAAGAAAAAAAAAAGGACTGCAGAGTTGCTACCCTAGACTTCAGGAGAGTGAATCCTTAGCTATTCAGGGAGATATTTACTTAGCAGAGTACCCTGGTAACACATTTTTGAGGGCTTAGGAGTCCACGAGTGCTGGTCAGTCTTTCAGAACCACCAGAAGCACAGAAGGAGGCAATTACTCGGTGTTGTAAGTCAAGCAAGGAGGGCAGAAGACCAGCTTGGCTAAACAGAGAACTCCTCGTGGAGGTCAAGAGGAAAAAGAAACTGTGATCTCTGGAAGCAAAGTCAGGCCTTGCAAGAAGATTACAGAGCTTGTTTACGGCTTGTTTATGCAGGGAGAAGACACGAAAGGCCAAAGCTCAGTTAGAGTTGAAACTGGCCAGTGCTGTGCCAGATAACGAGAAGGGCTTCTTCAAGTAGCAAAAGGAGGTCTAAAGAAAACATAGGACTGATACTTGTTGAAGATGGTCATCTGACTAATAGGGGTGAAGAAAAAATTGAGCCATTCAATTTGTTTAATGCCTCAGTCTTTAATAATACTGAGAGACCTTGGGCTCCCCAGTCCCCTGAGACAGAGGACCTCAAGTGTGGGAACAGTGACTTTCCATTTGTGGGCACTGAAATCGTAAGGGACCAGCTGTATCTGCTGAATGCTCACAAGTCCATGGGGCCGGATGGGATTCATCCCAGAGTACTGAAGGAGCGAGCAGATGTTATGGCAGGACCCTGCTCGATCATCTACCAAAGGTCTTGGGAGTCTGGGGGTGTTGCTGCTGACTGGAAGGTAGCATGGACAAAAAGGGCATGAGGGAAAATCCAAGGAACTACAGACCTGTTAGTCTAACCTCAGTGCCTGGAAAAATTATGGAGAAGGTTATACTGGCTAGTACTGAAAGGCCTTTAAAGAATAATGCAATAATCAGGCCCAGTCAATATGGGTTCACAAAAGGAAAGTCCTCTTTAATTAACTTAATATCCTTCTATGATAATGTCACCTGCCACGGGGATGAAGGAAAGGAGGTGGATGAAGTTTTTCTGGATTTTAGTAAGGCTTTTGATACCGTCCCTCACAGCATCCTTGAGGGGAAGTTTTCTAACCATTGGATGAGTGGTTTCATGGTGCGCTGGGTGAAGAACTGGCTGAAGGGCATATTCCTGGACTTTTTATTTCCTTCCTGATAGTTCATTTCCTACATAAGAAACATTTCAATAATTGTTCTAAGGAATGAAGCAAGAAGCTTGTTTCATGTTGGCCTGAGACTAGAGAGTAGTTTGCTTCTGCAGTACTTTGCAAACATTGCCACCACCCTGAACATTGTGGGATATCTGCAAGAACATGTGTTGTATTGTTCTCCTTAAATTGATATATCTCCTGGTTTTGCATGGATAAAATCACAGAATTAGTTTTCTATTCAGGAAAGCCACACTTCTGCAAGAACTACAGTACGTATTTTAGCAGAAACAAAAGTCGGTAAGACACTTTATTTTAGTTTTTGGCTGGCATTGCTATGCTGTGATCAAGATCTTTAAACCGTTTTGAGTTAACCCCATGCAGCATTTGGGGCAAGTGAAAATTAGGGGCTTTCAGAGAAGCTAACCAAGTTAGCCAACAGGATTGTTTAATACCATAAATGTCACAGTCACTATAAATTGGGGAGTTTACAAGGGATTCCCCTTTTTTGGTTGCTATCGCTGGAGAGTTTCACCTATCATTCTGATTCCAAGGCCTCCCCCTTCCCCACTTTCACTGCAGCCGTTGTGTTCACAGTGTTTAATTTTCTTTTCCAGTATTCACTGTTGGGAGCACACAGCCAGCAACTGCTATATGAGCTGAGTATGACTATATGTATTTTATTATCATTGTTATTTTGTTAAATTATTATTATTCATAGAATCGTAGAATAATTTTGTTGAAAAAGACCTTTAAGATCCAACCATAACCTGCCCACTACTAAAACCTCATCTACTCATCTTTTAAATACCTTCAAGGATGGTGAATGTCATATTATCATTGTCATTATCATCATCATTATTTCAATCATCAAACTGCTTTCATCTCAACCTATGAGTGTTCTCACCTTTCTCCTCCGATTCTCTTCCTTACCCCACCAGGAAGGTAGGGAGTGAGCCAGCAATTGCATAGTGCTTATCTCCCTGCCATGTTAAGCCAGAACAATATATTACCCATTTTCTTTCACTCACTTTGGTCAGTCCAAGCCGCTAGCCAGATCTTCCAGGGACACAATACCATGTTCACCACTGTTGGCAGGAGTCTTATCATTTTATTTCTGTTTAAGTTATTTTTGTTATTTTTGTGTTTCTGTCCCTAAAGCTAAGCAGTCTTAAACCTTTTACTGAACAAGGGCCTTAGCAATATAAACTGTAGAACATTCTGCACAGGAATTTAACTACCCCTCTGTGTTTTAGTAGAACTTATAAATGAACACTTCCTTGCTAACTTAATTCAATTTTCTTCTATTTTTAGCAAAGATTTTTTAAAATGTTTTCTCATTTTGGGGAGAGAAGGAAAACATATTTTTTAATAGAGATACATATTTTGTGTTAACAAAAATGTATCTGTGATAATGAAATATATTTTTCTTAATTCAGGGATTCTTGATGTACAGTTTAAGTGAAATTTTTAAATACTTGTGTGGCTTTTTGCAGTTTCAACTCTCTCAGCCTTCTGAATGCATGTGTGCACAAAGGACTTGTAGTATTCTGGCAGTACTTGACACTGGCACTGGTGAAGAACAGTTCAGTACTGAACCCAAATCCATGTGCTGTGTGCTGGGCATCCTGTCTCTCAGCTGATAGTCTGTAGTGAGTTAATTAGTTCTCTTATCTCTCATCCCCTCTCTGCCATGCTGATGATGAAGTGACAGCTACAGCCAGCAGCCTGTGTTACCGGACAGGACTCTACAAGTATTCAAAACTACTTCTTCAGCTTCTGGACTACCTTCTCCCCTTTCCTGCCTTATACCAAAGGATAATGATGAGTTGGAGGCTTTGAGTTGTAATGCTGTCTCCAAGACCAATTCTCTGCTTCTCCAAAATGTATTCCCTTACTTACACCAGGGCAAAACACAGATAAAACACAGTGTCTTCAGTTCAGCATTGCTTTGATCCCAGGGCACCAAGGAGCAGGGAATTGTAGATTACACAAGGTAAGGGGAAAACAGGGCAAGGTCAAAGTTCCACCAAGCACTGTGCTCTGCTTCTGCTCCTCTCCTGCTGTCCCAGGACCATGACCAACAGAGGCGTAAGCAGGAAATAGCCCTTCTGAGGCATCTCTTTACTGAAAAAGTGAAAGACAAATTTGTGCATGGAGCACAGTAATTTCCTCGGAGGAGTCTTCTCCAAAGTCCTCAATGAGTAGCTTGCCTCAGTGCTAACACCCATGAAAAATGAACAACATAAATGCAATAGCACATAAACCCGCTATGTTCCAAGAGAATCCCCTTTCCTACAGTCACCAAGTAGTTAAAATAACTCATAAAATGTTTCCAGTTTGAGAAGCAGTAGCAAGGAGCTCCTTGTCTGCCTCCCTGCCTTCTGGGTTGGAGATGGGTACTTTCATTTGATAGAGAGAACTGTAACATTTATTAAAAAAAATATGTAGCTTGGGGGAATAATGTTTAAGAGTTAACAGGATAACAATTATTTAGCTGAAGCAATATACCTTAGGTCACTGTGTAAAGGGAGGTAGGCTACAGACAGTTCCTGATAAGGCCAAGGATGTCTTTCCTGAAGCTCTTACAGCTTCTGTGATAACAAGAAGACCATTCCAGCCGGCTTTGGGAGAAACGCCAAGGGTCCAGGGAGCATGGCCAAGGAACAAAGGTGAAGAGCTTAGTAGGGAAAAGAACTCCCCGAGACCCCGGCCCATGACCACCAGGAGGCCCTGCGCAGGCGCGTCCGGACTTCTCGGAAAAAGACCGCCTTTTGGGGAAAGGCTATGAATATGCATAGGTGTTTTTGCATAGTAATGAAGACGCAACACTTTACTGTAGAAAAGTTAAGCCAAGCTGCCACAGAAGGCGCACACGAATTAGGAGGAAAGATTCCCCCATGTGCCAAGCGCGCTTAATAAACATACCTACTTTACAACCTAACAGGTTGTGGAGTTTTCTTTCAAGTGGGTCACATTCATGGGATGGATGATTCACAAGGAAATCATCCCAGTTGGGTGGAAGCACCATTGCCAGCCCACGTCTCTGGCACTGCTTCTGCTTCTGCCCCTGTGACAATAACATCAAGTTAAAGCAAACATATCTGTGGAGCAGAACTTCGGGGCAAAGAACACCAGGAAAGTCAATACATCTCTGCTTTAACTCGTCTGGGCAAAGTCATAGCACAGTTGTCATTTTTTTTCCTTTTGGTCAGAAACAGAGTTTGCTTCAGACTGCTAATTATTTTTTTTTCTTAATATAATATTGCAAATGAAGGGGATTTTCGAGCTAGAATGCACTGTCATCTCTCTCTGATGAAAAGAACAATAGAAGTTGATTACAACCCAGCCTAACAAAACCAGCTTAGTTTTCAGTAATTTCATAAACAGAGAACACCCATCAATATGTAGATGCAAAGTGCTGAGGGAAATCCACTGCTGATGAGCTATGACTTGCTTGAAATGGCTATTCAGTAACATGGCAGCCCCCAAAAGCATGCAAAATGAGCACAGTGAAATTGAAACCTTGTCAAATACTGCTCAAAAAAATCAAGGACATCAAAATATGGAACATATTTTGACATCTTCAAGTAAGAAAGACAGACAGGTCCTTGTCATAGGGGTCTCACTTCTCAAGGGAGTGGAAGGTCCTATTTGCAGACCAGACACACTCCTCAGGGAAGTCTGCTGCCTTCCAGGAGCCAGGGTCAAGGACATTCAGAAAAAACTCCCTATCCTAGTTAAACCCTCTACTACCCGTTGATGGTCTTTCAGGTAGGCAGTGACGAAGTTACAGCAAGTAGTTTGAGAACAATGAAGAG
>NW_010193369.1:0-12679 GCF_000695765.1 Mesitornis unicolor
TGGCACCGAGGTCAGACTAACAGGTCTGTAGGTCCCCGGGTCTTTCTTCCGGCCCTTCTTGCAGATGGGCGTCACGTTTGTCCATTTAGATGTTCATGTGAAGGAAATGGACTACCATAGTGGCTTAGGAGTGGCTTATGGAAAGCTGTGTAACTTCAAAGGAAACTATAAAAATTAGTCACTTTCAGAAAGTCAAACAATAATGTTTACCCAAAAGTGTTAGTAATTACTGTCCTTGTTTGATGAACTTTTAACCACCAGAGGCATCTGAGGGCATTTCCTTGAGAGAGGGGCAAACTGTCAATCAGTGAGAGTGAGAGGGTCTCAGTTGCAAAGCAATTAGAAGCACAGAATGATTCCTGTAGTTTCCAAAGTAATACTCATGGAGTCATAGCAAGTATGAATAAAGAAATCTGAAAAATTATGTTCTCTCTTCCCACAATGTAGTGACATGACAGTATACTCAAGATATATGCTCAAGTACATGCTCGCCTCTAATGCTGCATGTAAACCCATAACATGCAAAAATTGGGAATTAATACTCCGTATTCTTAACTATTAATGCAAGATCTTATTCATTATGCAGTCACTTGATGTGCGATAAGAAAGAACAGAGCAGAAGGGAAGAAACTTGCAAAACGTTCATTTTCTTAATTGAGTGAGTAATATTGGCCCTAGAAGACTGGGATAAATATCATAAAGGAAAACAATTACAGTGTTATTTTGTTCAGTTTCAAGCATTTTAACAACATATTCCTGTACTACATTAATGAGAATGCTTGAAAACTCAGTCCAGATATGATAATACTCAAGCTTATTCAGTATCATTGGAGACAACTGTCTCTAAAGGCATATAAGGACAAACATATTATGATTAATAATTTCTAATAATTCTACTTACATTGTGCTATTAAGTTTATTTTAAAAAGAAGACTTAGGTCTGGTGATTTCAGATATTTGTCCACCATTTATTTTGCTGTTACAGTTTTCCTATGCTCTGATATATCTGATCAGCATTGCTTTGATTTACATAACAATTGCATTTTCCTGTTGGACAAAACCCAGTGGAACTCTGTTTAATTTTTGCTTTACTCCACAGATGTTCCCCCTAGGGAACTGATTTTTATATTTACTTATGTTTATATTCTGGGCTTACTGTCTTTTTCTCTACAGCAGGTAGCTTCTAAATAAGCTGCTAGAATGATATGAGTTTTATAAAACAGAATCCAACTTTGTGCAATAGACCCTGCAGTTCTCTGTCTTCTCTACCTGCTATACATGATGCCCAGCACCTTAGAAGCACCGCTAAATGAAGTGATGCAGTACTTCCAATGAAAGGGTTGGAAACAACAGCAGTGAAAGGAGATGCTTTATAGGGAGAGTATGCAGGCATGTCTGCTTTTTGCAGTCCTTTCCCTTTTACTGTCCTAACACTGACAATTTTTGTATTAGGTATGTTGGGAGGTATATTCCTGCTTGATCCATTTTGTATCTATTTATGAACCTGTTTTCCAGGTTTTGCAATCTTCCTTGAATCTCTTGATAATTTCCACAGCTATGGAAGCCAGTGGCAGCCAGTTCCAGAAGCTGACTACCTGCTGCACAAAAAGTACTCTTCTTCAACCAATTCCCAGGGGAGATTATTCCAATGGCTGATTGGAATTGACTGGCAGGCTTCCCATTCCTTTTATCATCTTTGTGGCCCTTTTCTGGGTCCTCTTCAACCTGTCCACAGGTTTTTTTGCATAGCAGGGACCAAATCTGAACACAGTATTCCAGGTGTGGCCTGACAAGCGCTGAGTCAAGTGGGATAATGACTTCTTTATCTCTGCTGGTGATGCCTTTGTTGGTACAACCCAGCATCCCGTTGGCTCTCTTTGCCACAGCAGCACTGTGTTCACTCATATTAAGCTTGGTGTCCACCGGAATCCCCAGGTCCTTTCCACAGAGCTGCTCCCCAGCCAGGTAGATCCTAGCCTGTGCTGAACTCCTGGGTTCTATTTTCACAGGTGAAAGACCTTACATTTGTCTCAGTTGAACTTCATAAGGTTCTTGTTAGCCCATTCTTCCAGCCTATCTCCCTTCCGAAGTGTCCACTTTCCCACTCAGTTTGGTATCATTGGCAGACTTTTTCAGGTTACACTTGAACCCATCATCCAGATCACTTATGAAATTATTAAACAGTGCTGGGCTCAGTATCGATCCCTGAGGGGGACCCTAATTGTGCCAAGCTACCAGTTTGAAAAGGAGCTATTTACCACCACCCTCTGGGTGTGGCCTGCCAGCCAGTTTCCCACCCATGACACAGACCACTTTTCTAGACCATAACGAACAAGTTTCTCTAGGAGGAGGCTGTGGGGAACTCTATTGAAAGACTTGGAGAAATCCAGGTAGTCAAAGTCCACTGCTTGTACCACATCAATCAAGCAGGTTATTTGGCTGTAGAAGGTGATCAGGTTTGTCAAGCGCAATTTGCCCTTGGTGAATCCAAGCTGGCTTGTCCCAGTCACATGCTTCATTTGACTTTTGATAGCCCCCAGAAGGATTCATTTCGTAACTTTCCCAGGGACTGAAGACTATAATTTCCTGGATCCTCCTTTAAGGTCTGCTTGTAGATGATGATGACATTAGCTTTCTTCCAGTCTTCAGGGATGTTCCTCAATCTCCATGACATCTCAAAGATTTTGGAGAGCGGCTTCATAACCACATCGGCCAGCTCTCTCAACACGCTTAGGTGGATATTGCCAGGGCTCATCAATCTGTAGAGGTCAAGCTCCTTTAATGGTTAACATACCAACTTCTCCTTCACTGATGGTGAATCTGTGTTTGCGTCAATCTGGATTTTTGTTCCCAAGGCCTGGGGCCCAACAGTGCTGTTAAAGATAGAGGTGAAGAAAGTGTTGAGAACCTCTGCCTTTTCAACATTGCTGGTGAGTAATTCACCTCTCCTGTTTAACAGTGAGCCAGTATTTTCCTTCTGTTTCTATTTGTTGTTTACATACCTGAAAAAACCTTTCCTGTAGTTTTTGACACCTTTGGCCAATTTTAATTCTAGCTCAATTTTTGTTTTTCTAACTGTGTCGCTGCATGTCCTGGCAATCTCCTTGTTGTCCTCAATGGGTATTTGTCCACTATTCCATCTCTAGTATGCTTCTTTTTTGGTTTTGAGCAGACAGTTAAAGCTTGCAGTTAAACCAAGGGGATCTCTTGCTCTGCCTGCTTCCCTTACCTTCAAGGGTTTTGTTCTTCCAGAAGAGAGTTCTTGAAAAACTTACAGCACGCAATGCCTCCTTTATCTTTCATGGAAGCTTCCCACAGAATCCCTCCCAACTGAGCAGTGAGCAAGTTGAAGTTTGCTTTTCTAAAATCTAAAACCTTTGTCTTAGTGCTAGTCTTCAGTGTGCTCAGCAGAATCCCAAGCTCCACAATATTGTGATGATTGCAGCCAAGGATATCACTAACCAAGATATTACAAAGCAGGTTTTCTTGCGTTGTGAATAGCAAGTCCAGGAGTGCCTCATTCTTTATCAATGACATGGATTAGGGAATTGAGTGCACCCTCAGTATGTTTACAGATGACATTAAATTAGGCAGGAGTGTTGATCTGCTGGAGGGTAGATTGGCTCTACAGAGAATCGTAGAATAGAATCATAGAGTGATTGGAAGGGTTGGAAGGGACCTTTAAAGATCATGCAGTCCAATCTCCCTGCAGTAAGCAAAGACATTGTTACTAGATCAGGTTGCTCAGAGTCCCATCAAGCCTGACCTTGAATGTCTCCAGCAGTGGGACATCCACTACCTCTCTGGGCAACCTGTTCCAGTGCTGTTCCAGTGATCTACTACCCTTATAGTGAACAACTTATCCTTCTGAAGAAGAGGGATCTGTGCAGGCTGGATCAATGGGCCAAGGCCAATTGCTTGAGGTTCAACAAGGCCAAGCGCCAA
The DNA here is from genome assembly GCF_000695765.1 of Mesitornis unicolor. NCBI lineage: Eukaryota > Metazoa > Chordata > Aves > Mesitornithiformes > Mesitornithidae > Mesitornis > Mesitornis unicolor. Next base: position 3,946 of record NW_010193369.1, read on the forward strand.
GTCCTGCACTTGGATAACAATGCAAGCCCATGCAACAGGCTTGGAGAAGAGTGGCTGGAGAGCTGCCAGGAAAAGAAGGATCTGGGAGTGTTGATTGACAGTTGCCTGAACATGAACTGGCCCTACCCTCCGAGTCCTTCAGTTTAAAACAATGTTAATATATTTATTATACATGCACACCCATACGCTTTGAATTCTTATACTGTGTTGTAAGTTAGCTTACAAATTTCTCTCACTTTTTAGTTGCCATGCAATTGTTTCTTAAATAACTTTTCCACATGGTCACTGTGTGTAGTTTGAGAGAAGAAATTAGAGAAGAATTTATACCATTCTCTCCATGGATTTTGTTATAAAATGGCTATCTTCTTTTGGGAATAAGGAGAAAGTAAGAACCTTCCAAAAATGGAAATATGCAGCGTGCAAAGCCAATTTTCAGTTTTAAGTAACTAAGTGTATCATGTAAGATTCCAAGCTAATATGTGTCAAAGCAAATTTAGATTGTTATAGTAGCTGAAAATACAGAGAAGATGGTAACTGGCTACTAAATGCTGGACAGACGCTCTCTATTAAACCCCCTCCCTGCCTCAGGGGGAGAAGAGAAAGAGAATAAGGGAGAGAGAGACTTACAGGTTGGAAAAGAAAACTAACAGGTTTAATTAAACAATAATACTAATACTACAGGATAATAGTGTAAATAGGAAAAAATTTAAATATATACAAATATATACAAATATCTATGTAAAACCAATATAAAATCCTCCCCCCATCCCCACCAATGATGATTATGTCACCAGAGGCTCTGCAGAGCAGGGCATTGGGAAAGTCCCAGGCTGGACCTAGCAGCAGGTGGGAGTAGGATGCAGGAACTGGATTCAGGAACACACGGATCAGGATCAGAGGCAGATGAACTAGCAGAGTTCTGCTCAGACTTCAGCCATCATAGACAGTGGAAGAAGAGCAAGAGTCAGAGGGCGAGACTCTTGTGATCCCTCAGCTTTATACTGAGTATGACGTACATGGGATGGAATATGTAGTTAGCCAGTTTTGGTTCATCTGTCCTGTCTGCTCCTCCTCACAGGTGTGAATATGGCACCCATGGTGAGACAGTGGCCTTGCCATGTTTACATAACATAAAAGCACTATCACTTGTAGAAGTGAACACCATCTGGAAAAACATGCCATTAGTTTCAGAAAGTACAACCACTGAGAAGAGACTTAGCTTAAAAGTAAAATCACTAAATAGAAAACTTAGCTCTATTTTCTCAATTCGGAACATTACCTCAAGGTAAATCTTTAAATAGCACTGTGGTAAGACGCTTCTGTAAGTATGATTGTAATGATCTGGAGTTTGAGGAAGCAGGTAGGGGGACTTGCTTGCTTTTAAGGCCATCTGACAAGATCATGAATATGGTACTATTTGGCTTTAAAACACCAGTCAGACATCTGTGTAACTACAGAGATTGTATATACATTTTAAATCCTTATCAAAATCCTTAGACCTCTAAAATAGAAGCTCAGATTACATATGAAAGCAAAAGTACTCATGTTCCTCTCTTATAACCTCACCCTCATTTGCTTCAGTGTACCAAAACCAGAGTTTCAGAGATGTCAGCCACCTAGAGAACTTTCATAGGGTGTTGTTGCATCATGCTACAGTAACATGGGCTCTGAGTCTGCATCAGAGGAAGCAGCTGTTATGAAGAAATGGAAATAGTGATGAGAACAGTGATGAAATACACGTGAGGGTGCAAAGAACAAGAAATCACTGAACCTGGAACAAAAGGAGTTGAGAAAGAGACTCATGACAGGAGAAAGAGCAATAAAAATCAGGGGGTGGGGAGGGTGGAAGGCAATAATGCGTATACTTAAACAATATTGTTTAACTTCAGGAATTCTTGGGTAAAATATAAAAAAAGTCTGTGAAAGAAAAACAGCACCTTTCTTAAAAAAAAATCAGATTGAGTTCCAGACACTTGTACTGACAAAGTACTTTGTGCAACCAGAATTCTATATACTTATAGTATAGCTGAACTGCAAAACAGGCAAATTAAAGACATGTGCCCTATTTGTCAGAGCAACACCAGACAGCTTCAGTAACTTGATGAGGCCCCACTCTTACTGCTTAAAAGCATAGTGCTTATAAAATAGCTCAGTCAATTCCAGTACATGAGCTAATGTACTTTAGAAAAAAAAAAGTGTATGAAAGCAATACTACTGTTTATATTAAATCTAGTAACTACCTCTCGATATCCATTTAACATGTGTGGGTTTTTTTCAGCATTCTGCAAAGATGGTTTCAATCTGTCCACAAACCATTTATTCTTTTCTCTTGATTCTTGTATGCTTGATAATAGCATACTTGAAATGATCGCTTCTATCTATGGCCATTCACTGTTGCCATTTATTGCACACAGTTATAAACAGAGAATGTGCTCTGCTGAGAAGGAAGGAAAATGGAAAGGGAGGAACTAAGAAGGAAAATTACTTACCCTAATGAGTGGGGAACTGTAGTTAAGAGAGGTTGTATTGAAAGATACCTAACAGTTTTTGTGCTAATAATGAGAGCTTGAGAATTACTGAAATATACGTTCTTAACCATTAGATCAGCCAGAGTGTAGCTAGTTCCATGGGTGTTGCTCAGGGACAGTATATACCTGAGGCAGTGTGCTCCAGAGCACAGGCTGCCAGAATGCTTCTGGAGGTTGCAAGTGTAATGGTGGTAATGATGCACTGATCAGCAGCTAAATCAATCTATAAGACTCCCTTTGAGGAGACTAGTCCAGAGAATAATTTGAGGATTTTATGTTTGTGCATGTCTACTTATGTAGATTTATAGTGAGGGAGACACAATAGAGAATGTCTCTCTGCTTTTGAATCTCCTTGACTTTTGCCTCATATGCTTCCATAGCACATCCTGTCCTGATATGTTCTACTTCTGCCTGCCTCAGCACATTAAGTGAAGCTTTGGCTCACTTCCCCATTCTGGCCAAGGTACAAGAAAGCTCTTGCTGGTCTTAACAGTACTGTGCACTAAACTCACAATGGAGCTTGGCAAGCACTTTTGGTGGGTACCTGGTTATCTAGCTAGCTTGTCATGGTCTGACAGGTAGTAATGTGCTGTGAAAAGCTTGGAAATGTTCTTCTGCAGGTTTCAATTCCATGACTGGTTCCAGGATTTAAAAGCAGCTGCAGCAAAGATTGTCGTGATTATTTTTTTAAAATGCCACTATAACTGAATTACTTTCCAAATATAGTTCTCTAAACTTGGAATTAAAGAAAGTTATTTTTTAGTCTGTATGGCTGGCGACCAGTAAAGAAATGCTGTATTAATATAGGTTCAAGAAAAGGTCTGTTTAACTGTCCAATTCACCATAATTAAAATGTGCCATTGTAGGTGTTCACTGCAGTAATTTTTTTTAACAAAGTCTATCTAATTTACCTTTGTTCTCTATCAATGCGTTTATACATAGCACTGTCATCTACAAGCATCATTCAGGACTGCTCACATGTTTATGGTTAGCTCTCACATAGGAGGCTGTAAATCTTAGGGCTGATAACTAATAAATACTTTGAGTCTGCTTATGGAAGTATATTTGGTTCTGATATCCACAGCAAGCCATAAAATGGAACAGTGCTAATGTCTGTTTATAGGAAGATCATTTAGAGAAGATTAATCAGATTCCCTCTACTCAACCCTTGAATTATTAAATTGGAGTTCTCGTTGGATAATACAGGCCAAAGACATTGCAAATACTTGAAGGGAAACATTTTGAGCAATATTTTTACGTCTTCTGACCCTAGAAGGCAGTCTTTAAATAAATGTTTAGCTAAACTATAATGCCTAAACATTTATTGACAATAAAAATTTATTTAAATACTGTCTATTTCTCTATAGTGATACTTGACTAGTTTATACAGAAAATAAAAGCGGAATTTGCAATTAGTTAACCTTGCAGAAATCTATTCAAAACTGGTTTAACAATCAACAGTTTATGTAAAATTAAGCTTAGTTACAACAGGAGAAGAGAGGAAGGAAGAGAAGTCTTGGCCATGCACATATCTGGAAAACCGTCTTGCACTAAACCTTATTGTTTTGGACAAAGTCAGTAAATGAGCATCCCATCTGGTATAGTTTTAAAGAAAAGCAAGCCATGTCTTTTCTGAGCAGCTGTACTTTTGTACTCAGTGGCAGGCACAAAAGGAAGCAAACAAATGCAGTATTGGCAGGATTTTGGAAGAAGTAATGGAGATTCCAACACATGCAGGATTTATTGAACCCGTTGAGAATTTGTATACTGTGCTCGTGTTGTCCTTTCACCTCCACTACTCTCTACTACAGCCCTTTGTGCTCATTTGCCCTGACAAGTTGTTCACAGAAAGATGGCTCCATATGATTAAACCAGAAGTGGTAATAAGTACTTTCTTTAGAAGACAGTATGATGATGGTAACTTTGGAATACTAGATATCTACCTAAGTGCTGCTTTAAGTTTTCTCATTGTCAGAGAAATCCATTGTAACTGGGACATTTTAGGTCCCATTTTAAGCCAGTGAAACTTCTGTGCCCATACCTGTTTCTCTTATGTACTTCTGATTTCTCTCCTAGAAGTGGATTTGTTTTGCAGATGTAAGGTAAAATCTTCTACCTATTTTTCCCTAAAATCTGTTTAATCTAAGATTTGATCCCATTGTTTTTTTGACATGGATATCCAGGAATGTAAAGACTAAATATAAAACTCCAAGGGTAATAAAACTTTTGGACCTGTAATTGTGGGCAGGGGTATGATTTTTTTTTTTTTGGTGTCAGGAATTATTCGTTTATCTACAGGAGGGCTTAAGGTATTGCTAATATTTTACTCTTAGCACAGGTTAACTCTAGAAATAGGATTGTCACTGACAGACTGCTAATATGTTGTTTCTGGTTTAATACCTTGTCCATGCCAGAAAGGCAAGTGCTAAGGCTCATTCGGATCCTGATTTTGTTAATGAAGCCCAACTGAACATCACTGGCAGGTGGATTTTACACATTTTGTAAAGCTATTGTCAGACTGGCAGTCCTATTAATCTTAAAAGAGAGATGTTTTGAAACAGGTAATAGGTTGCCAAACACAGACTTTAGGTCTAAGCAGAAGGTGAGGTCTGAAAACCAAAAATGTCATTGTCTACTACTGTGGGGAAGCTGTTTGGTCCAGTTTTTGAAATAACAGTAACTCCTTCAGTGTCTCTCAGTAATTATTATCTTCAATCTGTCTTTTAATAATTTATAGCTTCAATCAGATCTTCAGTATATGTTGTTTTTCATTAGCATGATCAGAGGCTGCCTGATTTCTCTGTCTGGTGATTTGGACAATTATTTAAAACATAATTTCTTGATTGATTAGAGAACACATGCGCATTTGTCACTTAATAAGGGCTGCTTAACAACTTTCTGGCAGTTTATAATACTGCATAAACTCTGAAATTTTATGAAAACTCTTCTTTCAGTATCCATGTCTTTCCAGAAAGATTTGAGCATGAAGTTGCAATTTGTTAGGTGAATTACACAGGGCTGACCCTGAATGAAAAAACTATTTCTGGCTACACAGAGCAAAGGACAAACTATTCAAAATGTATAAACTGGGTCAGCCTAATTCAGAGGAGGTTTTGTTTGCCTTTTTTTAATTATTATTTTGTTTGTCATCTTCTTACTTGTTAAAAGCAATTTTATGGAAATAGCTTTGTTGACAGAAAAGGCTGTTCTTGTGAAATTTTTGGCTGCTTGTAATTTGGTCTGGAAGCCAGCTGACACACTTAAAAGCAAGTTTCTGTTTCAGCATTTCTATTAGCAGCTATAAGACTTTTATCTCTCACAGCAGGAAAAAATATTGTCAAGTGTAGGCTCAGAAATGTGGTTTCAATATAATGTTTCTACTAATCAAGCTAACAGCCACATAGGAGATTAATTTGAAAATTCCTTTGAGACATACTTATGTATATGAGTAATACTGTGACTTAGTTCTCTTCAGGCTTACATTTACAACTATTTCAAGCCTGCAGTCAGGTAAATACTGACAGCCTGTTATATCTAGACTTGTAATTGCACAGAAGATTGAGAGTATGAATCTGGATCCATTGGATCCATTCTGGATGGATTGCATCCTCTCCAAATAAAGACAGTAATGATCCATTGCTTTAGGCTGACTGTTGATACCTGTTGACTGTTAAGCAATCTTACCAAAGTCACTATGCTGAAAAAACTAGATTCTGGCTAAGTGAAACAAAACCTCAATATTGGAGTTGTGTTGTTTGAAGCCTTTGCAAAGGCCATCTGTTTACTTTCTTCAGTGAAAATAGCACTATGGAAAAGCTCTTTGCAAACTAGTGTCCTCAAGAGGATGCTTAAGCATCTGAAATACTTTGAGTTGGCCAGGAATGGACTACAGCCAGTGAACTCCTTGGTCCCAGTTTCATGAAGGGTAACAGATAGTAAATTATATGGCCATTCACAGGAATGGTGCTGAATAGGCCAGAAAAATATGCTGGAATCTACTGACTCCAAGGGAATTTTGAGATGAGTTCAGCATGGCTTTATCCAAAATCAGAAGCCACAGTCATTTCCTTCCTTGCCTCATGGAAGAAAATTGGGTTAGCTTGATATCTGGCTGTTTGAAATGGATTACATATGCTCTATTGCTAGTGTTTTATGTGAAAACTTATTATTGACAGCTTGAACTGGTGCATACCTCTAAAATTTGTAACTTTCTGCACCAATTTGTTGTAAGGGGCCTCAAACAAGAACTGACTGAAGCACATGATTTTTGTAACTATGACTTATACATGCTAGTACACTGATGTATCCTAGTACAGATACACCTTAGTACATTCTGAAGGACTACAGATAAACCAGCAGAACACTGTCTGATACCAAGCTAAGGGTGCTGAGGAAAAGGGTCCAGGAAAGACAATATATGGGAGAAAGGCTCAGAGTTCATGGAAAGAACAGCAAGAGTGCCTCTTGAGATCCACAAGAGACCACCAGAGACCACCAAAGGATGCCTTGTATGCAAGCACAGTTCCATCCAAGAATGATTCAGCAGGTATTTAAATTTATTATAATTATATTTAAATTGCTACCAATCATTGTAACTCAGATTATGCAATCCTGAAACTTTTCTGTATAAATATGGCAATAAAAGTGCCAGTAGTTGTGCAAGGTTGGATGGAATAAATAATACCCCTCGCACACAAGGTCAAATAAAGAATGCCTGCTTCTTAATGCTGCATTGGTGTTAAGAGGTTTTTCTATTCCAGATTTCAGTGACACATTCTTAATAATAATTCTATGGAAAGGACATAATGGTGTCTTAATTAACTTTGGAGCTCAAAACCGCCAGATACTCACAGAATCACAGAATATTAAGAGTTGGAAGGGACCTCGAAAGATCATCCAGTCCAATCCCCTCTGCCAGAGCAGGATCACCTAGACTAGGGTCACACAGGAACGCGTCCAGGCGGGTTTTGAATGTCTCTAGAGAAGGAGACTCAACAACCTCTCTGGGCAGCCTGTTCCAGTGCTCTGTCACCTTCAGTAAAGAAGTTTTTCTTCATGAGAAGTTTTTTCTCTATCTCCAGGAATCTATGTTATTTCCTTTGGGTTGCTTTAAAAATTACCAGGATTCACACCTTCAGGTACCACAGAGGTGTTTGGGAACAGTGTAGTTCCATATCAGACCAAAGGCATTGGTGTTAAGAGGTTTTTCTATTCCAGATTTCAGTGACACATTCTTAATAATAATTCTATGGAAAGGACATAATGGTGTCTTAATTAACTTTGGAGCTCAAAACCGCCAGATACTCACAGAATCACAGAATATTAAGAGTTGGAAGGGACCTCGAAAGATCATCCAGTCCAATCCCCTCTGCCAGAGCAGGATCACCTAGACTAGGGTCACACAGGAACGCGTCCAGGCGGGTTTTGAATGTCTCTAGAGAAGGAGACTCAACAACCTCTCTGGGCAGCCTGTTCCAGTGCTCTGTCACCTTCAGTAAAGAAGTTTTTCTTCATGAGAAGTTTTTTCTCTATCTCCAGGAATCTATGTTATTTCCTTTGGGTTGCTTTAAAAATTACCAGGATTCACACCTTCAGGTACCACAGAGGTGTTTGGGAACAGTGTAGTTCCATATCAGACCAAAGTCTTTTGATAACCTCTGTGTTTTAGCTGTGTCTGACAAAGATATTTCTCTTAGTAATTTCTTATTGGAGGTTGTGGGCATGAGCTCCCACTTTTATTATTGTTAGCTAAGTTCCAGTTGCAGATTTATTTTTGTGACTTTTAAGAAATGTATAAAAAATATCATAGCTTGACTTTCAAGATCCTCTGCTGTAATTTTAGGACTGAGTTTAAAAATAATATATATCCACTTGTGAACTGACCTAGTAAAAAAGCCATTAAGCAAGGGAGAGTAATGCATTCCAGGACGTTGCACCAACTATCTTAACAAAACTCCCTTAATGTTTTACTTGGTGAGGAAGAAGCAAGAAATAGCAGATGAGTTGCCAGATTATGTCAACTCTGACTAATATTAGTCCTTCTCATCTTTCTAAAACACCCAATTGTCCTTATAAACAATTAAGTGTTTCATCTGTAACTGTAGCCATTTAATTATGTACTCATAAGCTTTGGAGGCCATGAAACAAGGAAGTAGAAACTTTGAGGAATGGAAATAGGATTCACAGAATCACAGAATCACAGAACG
>NW_010193370.1:0-23797 GCF_000695765.1 Mesitornis unicolor
ACCGAGCGATTCTGTGATTCTGTGATTATGGAGAACAGGGTCCAGATAAAGCTTTGTCAGAGCCTGAGCCAGGCTTAATAAAGAGATCTTGATGCCTGCAAGAGAAAAGCCAGTGGTGTTGCACACCGTGAGACTGGGCTTTCCTACCCTAAATGCTTTAATCCATGCTGGGCTCTCCTTATCTCTTGGGTGGGTGTTTCACAGGGTCTCCCATGCCGACAGAGGGGCCCACAGGCAGGGCGCAGACAGTAGGGGAGGTTTCCCACTCCGCGGCATGGGCATGGGGTGAGTTTGGTGGGTAGGTGGGTAAAGTCCACATCCAAGTAGCCCAGGATGGGCCACCGGCCAAAACAACCGCAGACACTGGGGACTCGGAAATGCAGGTACGAAAAGGGCTGGATACTGGTTCAGTAACTGGAAAAACAATGTCAGGTGCTGTGTAAATAGCAAAACTGTTGGGAAGCAATAAATGTCATTTTTGTGCGGAGGAGGTGGCAACACAGGGCAGGCACAGCTGCAGCCATGAGACCTTCGGCAGCACCTGGGAAATTCAGTGTAATTCATTTTTAACAACCATTCTGCCCCCGCAGGACAAAGCCACATCACTCCAGACCACGTTTACAGCCCAGTTCTCCCCACAAAGCTAGAAAGTGAGAACATAAAGACCCAGAAAGACACAGACCTCATCTAGGCTGACCCAGCCTCCGTGAATCCATTCCCGAGATGAAGGGGCCAGGAAATCTTTAATTCACAATTCAGCAAAATAGCATGGTTACAAATGAGGCTTGTGTGGTCACCACGTGAAGAGGTAGAAGTTTATTGGAATATAAACATTCAGATAACATGTAAGATAGAAAAAACCCAACAACAACATATACAGACACTTGTTGGAAGGAGACGTTGAGGTATTTATCCACCGCCTAGGCTATCACATATCTTTTTTTATTTACTTATTTTTTTTCTTTTTAAATAGGTAAGAAAACTAGTAGCAAGGCTGCTGCATCTGTTTGGTGAAAACATCTGATCTGAATCCACTTGGAGCACTCCCATGCAGCGGCCCAAAGGACTCGGTGTGACACCTTCACATTCACTCTGGGAGCCGAGCAGACACGCAAACCTCCCCCTCGCCTCTTCTGCCTTTTCCCAGCTCACAACTCTTTGTGCCTTCCCAGCATAAACTGGGATCTGCTGGAAGAAGACAAAGCAGGCTTGGGTTTTGGTTTCTTTTCTTCCTCCCCCCAGCAAATCTCCCCCTGAAACAGGAGCACCAAGGCTGCACGGAAGCAAGCTGGGGGTGTTTTTTTTGTGTGTGTATGGGTTTTTTTTGGCTGCTCGCTGCAAAACCTTCGCTGGTCTGGAGTTGAAAAAAGAATGAGCCACACTGCAAAGCGGAGCACTTCCCACGACAAACAGTCCTACCCGCAGTATCAAAACCCCTGAGTACTATACAATCAAACACGATCGAGTGAAATGAAGCAGAGCCGGGAAAAGCCGGGGAGGAGCGTGTGGAATTCACCAGCCCTCGCTCAGCCTTCCCCAGCTCCTCCACCGCGTCTCTGCTGCTGGTTTCCATAACCCTGTCCCCAAAGCCTGGCAGCTCAGTAGGAGATCTGGAGCTCAAGCATTAAGCCAGGATCAAAGCCAGGCTTAGGGAAAGGGTTCCTCTTCACAGTCTGAATGGCTGGTCCTCGGCATTGCCTACTGAGAAAGGACCAGTTTATAGTTTGCAGCTTATTTTTTTACTGAGGTATCTGTTACGCATCCCAACTTGATTCTTTCCCTGAATTGGATACAAAACAATTTGTTAGTCCCTGTCTAGTTCCAGTCTAGTTGTGTAAAGCTTATAAACATTAATACTCTAGTAGTGTCAAAGCTGTTTAGCAGTTCAGTGATTCGAGTGCCTTTCTGTGCAAGAAAACACAATGTTAGCAAGTGATACAGAAGCAAAACCACCCATTACTAACCTCTGCTCCCCAGGACCAGAGAAGAAAGCATAAGAAAAAGCAACAAGTCCCCCAACCCCACTCGTAGGAAACAGCCCCAAAACCACCCCTGCCCAAACAAAACAAAACAAAACCAAAACAACCGAAAGAAAACAAAAAAAAAAAGGGAAAAATAAAACCCCAATCAATCAGAATGAGCCCCAGAGACTTGAAAATCTTCTCTGAGCCTGCAAAGATGAAATGCCGTGGAGGCCTGCGGGATGTGCCGAGCAAACACCCCGCAGCCAGAGAGCAGCGAGACTTCCCCACGACCAGCTAAAACCAAGCTGAGATGGGACATCACGGAGCAGCATCTATCTCAGGACATGGGCATCCTCATCCGCTTTCCTTCCTCCTCTCACCAAGTCCTCACATACATCCTCATGGCAGGATTACTCAAGCCATGGCATATAAACTAACCTACAGAGCCTCTTGCAACTGGGAGGTCCCACCTATGGTGTCCACAAGCCCTCGGCTCACACGGAGCAGCAGCCCAGCCAAGTGGTGGGATTAAAAAGGAGAACCTGGCATTTGTAAGAGTTAAAAGGGTTACTGATTTCATTGTCTATGTAGATTTTTTAAGTCCAATCCTCAGGGCTTTTCCTGTGATGGTATCCAGGTTGGTGTTTTTTAAATCCATGTGTTTTCAGTAGTATAGCTTTTGGGAGCAGGACATCCTGGGAGCGCAGGGTGACATGGCTCACCTGACATGTTACAGGAAGGCACCTCTCCTCGATTTGTGAAGCCTCACGGAACACCAGCACTGGCTCAAGTCACTCACAGCACATCACAGCAATGACCAGGCAGGACAGGGACAGACAATTCTGGGCTGAGCTTGGGCTCAAGCGCAGCCTCTTAACAGCAACAGCACCTTGAAGCTCCCACCCTGCACGGACCTAAATGCTCTCAACTGCTCTGCTCACCCACGGGAGCAGATAAAAGGTGACCTTCTCATACTGATACGATAAATGGCAACTCACCCACCACACGCCAGGAAACTGGTTTTTAGCAGGCTGAACCTCTGGAGTTAAAGCCAAGGAGGTGGTTGGAGACAGCACCACAAGACCAAGCTGGGCTTTCCTGGTGCCAAAACCCACCTTGCTGCAAGAGGAATCTGTAGTGTGAGAGGCGCTGTCAACTCCCAGCTGCACTAAACAGATCCTGAAGCTTGGAAAATTGGAATTATTGGAAAAATAACAGGGACTCTGGAGACACCCTCATGTCCAACATGAAGGACAGATCTCGGAAGTCAGCGGTCGCTCTTGCCCTCTTTTCCTACCTCTACCTGTCCCTTCTGTGCCATGTCCAGGGACAGTGCTGTTCAGGTTGTCTCCTGCCAGCCTAAAGGCTGGGGAAGCCACTGCTCCTCTGCTCGGCTTTTTTTTTTTCTTCCTTTCTGTCTTTGGTGATACAATTAAAAATAATAATAAAAAAACAACACGTCAGCAAAGCCACATATAAAAACAAGCGATAAGATATGCCAATATTTCCTGAAGAGGTTAAAAAAAAACCAACCCAAAACAAACAAAACCAACCCTAACAACAAGTACATATCTGAGGTATTTCATCTGCTCAAAAAAACCTGACTTGGGCCTGGAGGATGGGAAGGACGTCACCAAGGCAGGATGGATGGTGCTTGGACCTGATCTCCGGGGGGACACGGGGAAAGCAGAAGGGAACGGCCAGCAGAGGAGGGAGGACAGAATGAAGCCACCTGAGCAGGAGTTGAGTTCATGGAGTCACCAAGTCAGCTCGGTTGGCTCCAGACACGGGAGGGCCATGGCAGCCTTTACTTGCTTTCAACTGGAGGTTTGGGGGGAAAGGGCAAGGAAGGGCTTGATTTCCTTTTCTGTGCTTCTACCCAGGAGAGCAATAGATCTTACTCAGCAGAGAGCAAGCTGCTCTCTGTTTGCTCGTGTACAATTTGAAGGGAACTGGGCATCTTGTTCAGAGACAAACGAAAAGACTCGTGTGGAGGGTTAACTGCAACGCTGAAATGCACCCCACAGCCCCACTGAATTAGATTTCAAGTACCACCTCCTATTTTCTCGTCACACGGATGTGGAGAGCTTCCAGGGGCTCCTCAAAGACACCTTACAAGAATGAAGCTGTTTCAGGAAGCCTCCATCAACCTGAATGACAGCTGAGGATTGAAACACCAAACCACAGCAAGTTCAGGCTGTCGGGATCAATGTCAGTGGGATGAGTTCCTCAAGGGGCCAGAGAGAGACAAGGTCGAGAGCATTTAAAACCTGGCTGAAAGCCTGAAGAATGCAACGCTAGAAAAGAGGCCAGCACCCGCCAGGAGAACGAAGCAGCTGACCAAGAGGTTTTCAGTGTGACTGTGGGTCAAACGTAGCGGTGAGAAAGCCCTTCTCCTCTTGCCAAGGTATCAGAGAGGGGGGAGGAGGCTCACGAGCCAAGAGCACATATTCTACAGGAGGCCACATGAACACCAGACCATGACAGAGCCTGAAGAAGAAAAAGTGAGGAAGTTTGCCTGCTCTGCAGCCACATGGCCTTCTGCAGCACAAGCCACGGGAGGACCAGGGCAAGGCACCCCGACAGCTCTTAAGATTGTCAAAACATGGAGTTGTTTTAGTGCGAAGAGTCCCTGTGGCTACTGGTTCGAGGAGAACCAAGTTTCCCTGCCCCAACTCCAGCTCTTTCCACCTGCCTTGGTGATGTCTCAACCATCTCTCAACCCACAGCTCCTACAGACGATCCCTGATTGAAAAACGCCAGGCATGCCCCACCTCCCCTCCATGTCTCACCCCCCAGCAGGAACACGGCAAACCCTGGGAGGAGGAGGAGGAAGAAAACAAAAAACAAAAAGGAGGAAGAAAGGGGAGAACAAAGAAAAAGGCTGGACAAACAGACGATGAAGTAAAAACTCGCTGGCATGGAAAGGTTTCAGCATCATCATCATCATCATCATCTTGCCATTGGCCAACCATAAAAGCAGGTTCCTTGAGATGAGGTAATCTGTGTGACTCCTTGCCGGCTCGCTCCCTGCCAAGAGCGGAGAGGAAGAGCTGCCAGGGGCCAGTGTAAGAGACAGCAGGCTTGGCTGTCCATCAGAGAGACCAGCTGGTGGAGGGCTCTGCGCTGGGGGTTCCCCGGGATGAGGTAGGGCTGGGAGAGCAGTGGGAGCTGCTGCTGCTGCTGCTGCAGGAACTTTGGGTGCCAGAGCCTGCAATGAGATGGACGACTGGCTTCTGGGCAAAAAGCACTCCTGCAAGGCACAGAGAAGGAAAGAGAAGAGTTACTGGGACAATGGGGTGGCACAGCTGAGAAGGACACAGAGCAAAGGGCAGTCTGTCCAACCCCAGAGGTCTCATCCCAACAGAAAGAGGCTTGGTGCAAGACAAGCAGGTGTGGAGACAGATCAGAGGGTCAGCGGTGACCAGGATACAAGGAGGGATCTCCCAGGGCTCGCTCTGGCAGCCTGTCACAGGGATGTTGTGCTTACAGAAGACAAAGATCCCAAATAGCTTCACCACCTTTGCACGAGAGAAGCAACTTTCCTTGCATGGCAGTGCCAGGCCTCCCACTTTTTATAGTTTTTAAAAATCTAAGGGAAGGGACTTCTAACCACCGCCACCAAAAGGAAACAGCACTCATCTTGACTGCCTAGGGCCAAAAGAGAACAGAAATAACCTCTTACTGAGCTTTCCAAGCTGAACCGGTTGTGTGTGCTGTGCTTTGGCAAAGACCACACCACCCACCCCATGTCCTGCTCTGCACTCCCAGCCTGGCTTCCTACCCGTACCCCAGCGGTTCTTTCTCACCAGCATAAATTGTGCCGTTAATCTCCACCGACATGTTAATACTCCCAATGCCGTTAGGTGACAAATTCAGCGCCGCCGCCGCTGCCGAGTCTGGTTTATCTTCTTTCAGGAAGGAAAAAGAGGCAGAGTTAGAGGGTAACTATCCCGTTTCCCGCACTGTCTAGAGATGATCAAAGGTGTACACAGCCCTCCTTTTGTCTTCTCTTTGGTGAGTAAAACCCCACGCAACATCGACTTCCAGTCCTACTGCAGGATAAGTCTACAAAGGTGTTTAAATGCCAAAGCGAACCCCTGCACAGGGCTCAGCCTGCAGCAGCTCCAGCGGCCACTGGAGGGAGGGGACACAGCGCCAAGGACTCCAACCCAGCAACACGATGCGCAGCATGGTGAAATCTGCTTTTTTTCCTGTGGATAGTCCTTTCTCAGCCGTGCTGGGCAGCTCTGGAAGCATCAATGCAGAGCAGGGGTTTAATTCGCTCTGATGTTTAAGAGGAGTTGAATGTCAAACTCTCCTGGACACTTCTGAACCTCCAACTTAAGCAGCCAGTAACCGTAAGCCTGGGTCGCAGGACTGCTTCTCTGCGCTCATGAATGCATGCTTACAGTTTGCACGGCCGTATCGTGGTTACCAGCCCACCCAATGTTGGTTTTGGGGCACTGGGCTATTAAAACAGAGAGGGATTATGCAGACAGTCTGCTCAGGCTCTGACATTTCACGTAAAATACATGTTTTTAGCTCCTTTCCAGTCTGCTAGGACAGCAAGCTCACTGTCCCTGTAAAGGATATAAGGACAATGTTAACATTGAACCTAAGCGCTGCTATCAAGATACGGCAAGCTCACACGGTACTTCTCAAAACGTTTTCCAAAGTACACTATTCTTTTTATTTTGCAATCGGGAAAATTGGGCATGAAAGAGAGGACAGACTTGTCCACAGTCACCTAACAAAGGTGGGAATGATATTGGATCTTGGAGGCTCAGCCCTCAACCTGTTACCATTTGTAAAGGCTAAAATCGTTCCTAGCATTTTGATTTAGAAAGTTCAGGCTGGAGAGAAGAAAAAACAAAGCAAGATGAGAGGGAATGAACATCACTTGATAAAATCTGTGCTCCCTTTTACTGTTTTCATTTTTGTTTTTAGGTAGATGTGAAATTTAGGTGGACGCACAGCTGTCAGGGACTGGGATGTGAAGTCCCAACTCCATTTAACTCCGCAGCAAGTTGCTACTGCTTCAAAGAGTAACCTGCTTTAATCCCTTGCCATATGTATTTCTGGCAAAGAGTCTTGATAAAGCACTTACCATCATCGCTAGATAAGGCCTCAAGAACAACTCTTTTCTTTCTTCTAAGCCAAACTTGCCCAGCCTTGTGCCTACATCCAACTCTACAATTAATAAGGGGTCTGAGACCTTTAATTTTAACGGATCAAAAGGTTTCGAGGAAGCAGCTGTTGAGCCTGAAATTTTCTGAGGCTTTGCTGCCCAGTGAAGTGCAGCCCCCAGCACAGGTAAGGGAGCCACGGCACTTAATCAGCTTTTGAAGCCACTATATCACAGTATTGATTCTGACAACGTGACCTTTACAGGGTGACTCCCCTTTTACAAAGCATTTCAGGAGTGCATTTCCCAGGCCATGAATGCTGCTTAGACGTGACCTTCTAACCCAGCCTTGTCAAGGGTTCTTTGGCCGGAGGCCGTGCATAGGCTTGCAGCAGATGTTGGTAGAAATCACCTTATTTGCTAAAAGCTCTGGGATGGGTAGGTCCCTCCTGCTGCTGTCTTTGTGGCCTCCTCATCACACCTGACAAAGGATTCCTAAAAGCTGGGCGTTGCTTTTCTGCAGTCTGCTACCCATATAGATAAAGCTGTTACCTCCACAATCAATTAAAAGGGTTCCTGACCAGGAAAGGACAGAAAATCATTCCCTGCACTGCAACGCTGGCACGAGGCTCAGCTGTGAGCAGGGCAGGGGAAAGGTGAGCATGTGGCACATTATGGGCTTCCTCTCCAAAAGTCATCTTATTGACTGCAGAATTGCAGGGCTGCCTTTGGCTAGGCTAAAACATGCTCTTGGATGTGAAGTATAGACCAGGTATTAAACATGAAGGCATCAGACATGTGGCCCAAAGCAATTTCAGCTAACTGATGAAGGAAGGAGCATATGAAGGAACAGAGCACTGCTGCAAGGACAACTGAGTTAGCATCAACTGAAACTGGTAATTCCCCATAGCGCGAGCTCTGTGGAGAGGTAACAGCTTGAGTCCTGAAGCAACCTCACTGTGATCACCGCAGGAGGTCATAAGCTCAGAGGAAGGGTCTTCTTGTATGGGTCAAGTGGGTTTTATCAGCTTAGATGCAGAGCTTTCTGAACACAGCTAGGGTGCTTCTGAATCCAGGCTGGATTCAGGTGATGCTGGATTACGCATCAACAAGAACAGAACAAAACCAGCAGCAGTAAGTAAAACCTAAACCAGCCCTGCTACAGTTCAGCTTCGCGGTTACTATGCTCCATTTTAACAGCTTCTTGACAGTGACCTCTGCCTGGTACCCAGACAGACAGTCAAGCCTGTGGGTAAAGAGGTCTTTGACATCCTAGATTGGGAACAGTGCCCTCCCTGCAGAGACCTTTCGCAAATCTAGAGGTGCTGCTTACCCTTGCCATTGATTTTGATCTTCATGGGGATCTGCCGCGCCATGCTGAACAGGTTGCGCTGAAGAGCCTGCTGGACAAGCCGCTGCTCCTCCTCTGTCATCCGCGAGACCTTCTTCTCCGGAGGCTCCCCCGACTCCAGTCTCTCCCTCAGCTGCTCTAGGGTGGCTGTTCTTGCTGCCACAGTTGCCTGCTGGCTGGCCAAGGTCACTGGCACGGCAATACGATTTGGCATAGACACAGTCAAGGGCACGCCATCACCTAGAAGGTAAAAGAGTCACTTAGTCCCTCCCACAGCCCTTCCTAAAGCAAACACACGGATTTAAACTGCAGGCAGAATATTCTATAAACCTTGAGCCACCCGAGTCCAACTACTCTCAAGTCTGAAGTAGTCTAGAGGTGAATAAAATGGAAAATAACTGTGTTTCAGTGCCTGCACCTCTTAACTCAGCCACCTTCTCTGCTGCAGGTAAAACGTAGCTGACCTTTTCTGACAGCTGCTGCTGGAGACACGCGAGGATTGCTGGTCCCGCTGCCCGGCGCGACGCCAATGATGGGGAAGCGGATCTTTGGGGAAGACAGGAGGGAAGGAGGCCCCGTGGTGGTGGGCGAGTAGCTGAACAAAGAGGAGCTGTAGCTGGGCCGCCTGCCTTCCCTCCTGTTGCCATCGATTGCAGCCTGAAGCTCAGCAGGAGAACTGAGGGATTTCTTCTCACATTCGTAGGCATATAGGTATTTCATATACCTGGGAGAGAGGCGAGCACAGGGAAATGCAAGTAGGTTTCTCGACAGAACATCAAATTATAGGCTACAGCAACAAGCATTGAATTGAGAAAGACTTTCAGACTGAGGTCCCCTGCAGATTGGGAATCTTTGTGTATCACGACTACTGCTGCGCTTGGTTTGATAAGCATGGAGCAGTTTGAGTGTGAGGCACGGCTCTCAAACTTTGATTTTACTCAGTGTTTATGAGGCACACAGTTACATACTTCTACACCCACAAGGGCAGAAAAGAACCATCCAGAATTCCCTTAAAATTCAGATATCATCTAAAATCGTAAGAATTAAAATCTTGGACTGTTACACTTAGTCCAAGGAAGGCAGTTTGAGGAATTACCCTTGTCCAAGTCATTTGTATTGGGCAGCACCAAACCTTCCTGCTTTTGTTGAATTCTGGCACCCACGTCTGCAGGAGACAGCCTGTTTGTACCAAGGGCTGTAGAAATTACAAGGAGCTTCCCTCTCTTAAAAGTAATCAGGGGCTCTGATAACTTTCAAGAAAACTGTGTCTGTGTACGAGCTGGGTGCAGATACTTAGAGCCCAGCCTTCCACGCTGGAGTCACTGAAGCACAGCCTCACCCCGTTGCTTCAATTTTACAGTAAGTTTACTTCCACCATTTTTTCTCCTCTGCTTATTGTGCCCCTTTTTTTTTTCTTCCTCTCCTTTGTGAGGTCCTGCAGGTCAGAAAAGCAATCCCTGCAGTGAGGAGGTGCTAAATGCAAGTTTCCACAACTTAGAAGTGGTAACAGACAGATGATTGAGATCGTACTTGATGCCTCCCAGTCAGGAGGCCTTTTCTCTCCCTCCTCACTGTACCAAGCACTCATCAGAGACAGAGCTATTAGACCTGCTGGACTTACTGGGTTCGAAGCGTGAATGCGGCACTGGTGATGGAGGTGGGCAGGTTAAGGCCTTTGGTGATCTCTCGCCAGATCTTCTTGTTGATGATTTCCACCAGTCCTCCTTTCTCGGTCACCAGCTTGTAGAGCATGTAGAGATCCAGGATCTGCTTTGCCATGATGGGGATCCGATTGATGGGAGTTCCTGCAGGGAAACAAACGTGGAGTCAGAGAGAAAGCGAGGGCAAGAAAACCAGCGGGCTGGGGCTATCGATCTTCTTTCTAATAGGAAATTCAGGGAACTCTTTGTAGCCTGACTTGAGGCCTCTCAATGGGTGAGTAAATGACCCAGAGAAGTGTAGTTACATGGCACGTCCTTTTCATGAAAAATCCTTTCCTGTAGGCAAAAGCAATTATCAGACAAATAATAACCTGCAGCTAAGAGCAACTTCTAAAATAGAAAGAGGGGAAATCGGGACTATTCAATCCTAAGGCTGAGGGAGCAGTACAGAGGAATCATTTTTTATGAGCTCCCAGGGCAATCTCAGATAAAAATCTGTATTGCTTGTGCTCAGGAAGGGGCTGAGCAGCCAGGCAACTGCAGCTATGTGTACACTGGGATTCAGCTCCCTTACTCCCTGTCCTGTATTGCTTAGGAACAGCGACAAAAAAGGCTACGTGACACCTGAGCGCGCTTCCCTCGCCCACGTACGTTTACCGCCGCCCTCCCTCACAAGCCCACATGTACCATTTTGCTACGGCTTCTGCTCTCGCAAAGTGTTTCCACCCTCCCACTCTTTTTCCCCTCAACCGCATCTGGAATATTGCGTCCAGTTCTGGGCCCTCAGTTCAAGAAGGACAGGAACTGCTGGAGCGAGTCCAGCGTAGGGCTACAAAGATGATGGAGGGAGTGGAGCATCTCCCTTATGTGGAAAGGCTGAGGGAGCTGGGGCTCTTTAGGTTGCAGAAGAGGAGACTGAGGGGAGACCTCATTCATGTTTATAAATATATAAAGGGTGAGTGTCACGAGGATGGAGCCAGGCTCTTCTCGGTGACGAACAATGATAGGACAAGGGGTAACGGACACAAACTGGAACACAGGAGGTTCCACTTCAATTGGAGAAGAAACTTCTTCTCAGTGAGGGTGACAGAGCACTGGCCCAGGCTGCCCAGAGAGGATCTGGAGTCTCCTTCTCTGCAGACATTCAAAACCCGCCTGGACGCCTTCCTGTGTAACCTCATCTGGGTGTTCCTGCTCCGGCAGGGGGATTGGACTGGATGAGCTTTTGAGGTCCCTTCCAATCCCTAACGTTCTGTGATTCTGTGATTCAACGTGCTCCTAAACAACACCCCGATGAGGCCACACACGTGCCTTGGCAGCAACTGCAACCCAGCTGCCGGAGCAGCAATTTGTCATGAGAAAGCCAGAGAAATCGCGTTGGAGGTGAATGAAGGAGCAGAAGACGCCGCAAAGCTGGGCATCCACGCAGCTGCTGTGGGAAGCACCAGGCGTCCAAGCACTTTTCGGAGCCCAAAAGGTCCTGCTCAATCCTTGTGACAACGGACAGGGCAGACAGGGAAACAGCTCTGTCCTTCCTGTTCAGTTTTGGTCATCTCGTGGGTTAACAGAGCTAAGAAAATCTGATTTTTTAAGCTTTTAGCAGCACCTTAAAGTGATAAAGCATGCAGGGTTTTGAAAAGGTCAAACTGATGAGATTTAGGCAAGGGAAAGAAAAGAGAGGAAAAATGCTGATGCAGCAAACCTTTTATTTTGCATAGGAAATACTGTCCTGGATCAAAGAGCCGTCCATCTGAGGTCAGTATCCTGTCTACCACAATGGTCAGCGCCAGCCTTTACAGAAAAGCCTGCGAAGGGCTGTAATGGACAATTATGGGATACCCAACCCACAGGGGAGACTTCTGCCACCGCTCATCAGCTAGCGATTGGGTTAATGCCCCGAAGCAGAGCAGTTTATGGCCCTTATAAATGGGTTTTATTCTGTTTAGTGAAAGGAGTTCAGCTCAGCTCTGCAGATGTCCTCATTATACATGCGAGTGTAATTTTTCCCCCCTCTCTTTTCTCTTCGAAGCCTGTTACGCATTAGCTCATAGTGCCAGTTTCCACAGGTTAATGAGATGTGGGATAGAAAAAGGAAACTTTTCCAGCTTTAAAAGGGCTGCTTTCAATTCCACCAAGTTACTAACTCTTAAACTGTAAGAAAACGTAAAGAGCAACCTGATCAGGCTTGGTCTGCACACTGTCATTTTATATCTACCATATCCTCTTTTCCTTGCCTAAACAACCCCTTTAGGGTTGTCTAAACAACCCCTTCCCAGTCCACAAAGCAGTAATTTCACCAACTGCATCAGATCCTCTTCTTGCATTTCAGAGACAACAGTTCCCTCGGGGAGCAGACACAGAGGTGTTTCCAAACTGTTTCAATGCACTGCGGCTCCATCCATCCCAGCCCGGAGCTGGTCCGTCCTGAAAGGGCCAGCCTGTGTAAACACAATCCTGAATCTGCTTCGTTTTTTCCTCAGCCACCATTTTGTCTGTGTGTTATTGCAAAGATTAAGAGCGTCATTTCAGACGCACGGAGGGCTGGAAGCGATCATATTACCGGCCTTAAGTTATCATTCATCAGCTGAGCTGCAGTAACCAGAGTCACACCCAGCCTACTCCAAATGAAAAGCAAGGAAATATTTATCTCTGAGGTCTCTAGGAAAAGCCAGGGGTGGGTTTTTTTTCCCCGCAACTCAAAGCCACCCACTTTGCCCCAATCCAATTTAGGGAATAGCATTAACTTGTCCAGAAGGGACTTTCATCCAGCTCGCCTCGGACGGTGACCAGATGGAGAGTGAAAGGGAAGGGTCACAGATAAGGCTCCTCAGGCAAAGAAGCCGTTAATATGGAAGTATAAGGAAACATCTACTTTTTACTACACTGCATTTATCCAAAACATAGTTTTACCCTTCTCTAGGTTCTCCCATCTCAGCATTTGAAAAGGTAAACAAGAATATTTATCCAAACACTCCTAGGAAAGGGGCAAACTTTATCTACATCAGTGGGAAATAAAGGCTTAAACATATTTCCAGAGAGCCTGCTGATAGCTGGAGTAGAAACAGCAATCAGATCTGACCTCCCCGCCTCAATTTACTACCCCTTTGACACCTTCCCTTCCTGAAGTTTGCTTTTAAACACGACCCACAGACCAAAGTGCCCTGAAATTTAATTAGGAGCTTTATAAACTAAGCTAAAACCTATAGGATTTTTTTTTCCTTTCCTCCACAAAATTTCCTTATGCCAGGCTGAGAAATCTTTACAAAACTACTTCCATCCTTCTACCGCTTCAGCATGGAGATGCAATCATTTTCCTCCTGTGCTTTCTCATAGTCCCACTCCAAATAATATCCCCGCAGAGCTAGCAAGGAGTGATTTGGGTTTAGGACCTGGCAAATTCACTGTATTTTGCAGAACAAGCCAGGGCTCTGCCTGTTTCTTCGGATGTTTCACGGAAAGGCTGCTTTGCCAGCCCTCTCCTCCCCCAGCCCCTCTAGGAGGAAAAGCCGAGGCGATAAAGTCTTTATTGGAAACCCCCAGCACTCCGACAGGAAAGGCTGAAAAACGAGTATCATGGGACGATTGGATGCTGAAGCCGAGCGGATCCTTTCACAGGCGGCTGCAAGGCTTGTCAGGAGCCATGATGGATTACTGTCATCTGGCAGCATCAGGATTAATGATTCGCAGGTCAGAGGGGAGAATTCCAGAGGGAAAGGTCGGCAGCCAGGGGCACGGCGTAAGACTTGTTGCCTTTTGATGGCAAACTCATTTTACTGTACTTTCAAGCCTCTCTCTTCTACCAGCTCTCAGAAATCCTGTACGTACTGTGCTTGCAAAGAGCTGGAAGCCTTGCCCAACTCGAGATGAGGAAGAAGATTTGCTCCTCCCCTAGTTTGCTTGCTAAATCCCTTTTCCTTTTAGTATAACCTCAACTAAACAAATATGGGCCATTCCCGCAAGGAATCAGCCAGTGTGGGGGCAAAAAGCCATGTTTCCTCTGGAAAAAAGGGATGATGCGTAGTGAATGAGCATGGGAGACCTCAGGAAGACAAACTCTAGGACAAACTCCTGCTACTGAAGACCCCGGAGTGGAAGCACAGCCTAAAGGTAAGAGGCTGTAAGACTCCAGACAACCTACTTCCCCCTTTGCTAACCAGAAGGTCTATGAAAAGTCCAAAAAGGCCCAAAATTACACTGGAAGTAGGAGAAATGTTCCTCTAGCCATGGGCTCCTGGCTTTCTGAAGGGAAAGACAGGTGGAGCTACAATTCGGATTTCTAGAATAAGGAGTTTCCCTGGAGGAAGCCTCACTGTAGCTATAAACATCTCTGTCCTTCAAGGGAAATAAGCAGCCCCCTCTGCCAAGCTGTTTCACCCCGTTCAAAAGCCTCTTCTGTTTCAAGCAGACATAACACAAGCCTAAAGGGCTTATATGGATAGGCCTGAATGTCCCCTATGTCCCTACACTGCAGAGGCTGAAGGAGCAACTGTTTGATTTTCAGCCTTCAAGAGCCATTTAAGAAGGGAGCGAGGAAGCTGCAAACCTCAGATAATCTTTGAATGCCTGTTTTCACATCTATTGGCAATGAACCAGTATCTGGGAAAGGGGCTGAGCCATCAGCACATGCAGGCTCTGCTCCCAGTGCCAAGGCTCAGCCTTTCCGTTTCTTGAAAGAGAACTACGCTTCGGACCAATGCCTTCCTCACCCACCCAAGCATGCTGCGCAAGGTGGGCTTTTTCCCCCCCTCCTGTTCTTCACCCTTAGCCAGATTTCAGAGTTACATCTAAGCCTGAAGATGCAGATTGATCTTAAACAAGGAAAACTGCCCTTAAGACTGTTCTTAACCAAATATTAGGAAATAAGTCCCCTCTCATCTTGCAAGGGTTTGCTTGGCTTTGCGAGTGCTCCATGGTAGAGATCCCGTACCAAGAGCCACTCTCTCCTCTCCTTGCGCTGAGCTGTGCCTGCTGCAGGGAGTTCCCCACAGGCTAAGCCAGGACTTGTCCTGCGTGCAAGAGACAAAGAGCAGTTAATTACACCCAGCCTGGAGCAGCACTTTTTCAATCGGCTCCCATTTTTTTTTTTCCCTAGCCAATTTACTCTCAGAAGTGTCCATTTTTCAGTAAGGAACAGAGGTGGTGAGAATCCCAAACATTTATTCTGCAGAGCAACATTCGAATGGCAGGAAAGCATGCTCTGAAGTATAAAACAGGCAAATAAAATCAGTTTGTTTGAATTCCTCTCCCAGGACAAACCCTGGCTGGCTTCACTTGAAGCTGCCCCAGCTCTTTACGTGCAAGTTGTATTTGTTGATTTGGTCCAAGTCTGTCCCAAGCACTTAGTGTTAAAATACAAAGCAAAGGTACACAGAAGGGAAACCACCTCTCCCCTCTTCCTCCCTGCCCATGCCCTGGCTGATCTAATCTCTCCCTACGCGTGGCATGTCCACAGCGGGCATTCTCACCTCCCAACCCCAATGTCACCACCCGATCCGTGAGCCTGCAGACCATTAGACACTGCTACCAGAGCAGGAGCCAGGATAGAGGGTAATTAATCATGCTCTATTTGACAGGAGGCCCACTTCTTATCTGCACCCCTCAAAACGCCATCAGTTTCTGCTTCCCTCCTCAATAAGCGAGGCTGACAGCAGCCCCTTATCAGATTTCGGCTGCTGAACTGGAGGCAGCCTAACTGGCATCCAGTGCCCTGCTTATATTGGCCAAGGCTCCAGCCACATTAACCTTCCCACACAGGGTGCTCCTCCATCCCTGAAACAGTGATCCCACAGCGATTTGCTCTCTTGTACCCAGCTCAACTACAACCCAACTGTTTGGCTGCTACTGACACAGCTGGCTCCAATATAGTTGCTATGACAAATTTCTTCACCAGATGTTGACCCACCATGCAACTGGTGATGGGTTTCCATACCTATGGCCTCTGAACCAACTGGACAAACTTCTTCTTGAGGCAAAAATGAAGGTACAAGTACAGAAAGCAATGCAGAGAAATAAGGGCAGCTGGGGGAATAAAGGTAGGTCAGGCAGGCTACACAAAGCCAAAAATTGGAGCATCTTCACGCTTTCTTCCATCCACCTGAGCTTCTACAGGGTCACCTTTTCAGTGCTGAGCCACCTCCGCTGCTTAAGTGCATCAGTGCTCCAGAAAACCAGAATTTGACACACAGATATCCAGTCTATGAGATGCTACAGAAACACTTGACAATTTAACAACTCAATCCCTTCCAGGCTTATTCCAAATTAGAGAAAAAAAATCTCAGGCATCTATGTCCACAATGAATGTTTTGATGTACAAAAACAGAAGGAGGAGAAAGTTTGAGTTTTATGGGGGAAGGAGCTGCAGATAACTACTTCTAAGTTATTCCAAACTAACCCAGGTAAACTCCTCCAGAACATCAGCTTTCGTATCTGGTGAAGACTTCTAGTCACCTGGCACCTAAGGCTAACAAGTAAGACATTCCCTGGCAAGAAAAAATAGATCCCAAGCGTTTTGCTTGACACCTGTTTTTATCCTAGCCTCACTTAGAAGTGTTAAAGTACGTGGAGTAGTGCACTCTGTTCTAAAAGGCTGGAACTACTTAAAGAATAGAGGAATGTAAATCAGAATGCCAGGTCCCCCTAAACCATAAGGAAAAGTAATTCTTACTAACAATATAGAAGTCAAAGCCTAAAGTATTTCACTGATCTCCGCTGCTCATCATTTGCACAAGACACTGGTCACCATTCTTCCCAAATCGTGGTTCTTTAAAGGAGGAGCAAGAGGCAGAGATGTAGCTGTGTACGAATCCCAGGGTGTAATAGGGAAGACGGCTTTGCCTGGTTTGTTTGGACCATCCAGAACAGGCGTTTGCAGAGCCTCGAGGGACAATTTTCCACTGCAGAACATAGTCTGCTATTTAGGGAAGCATTTGCTGTGCCTCAGCATTAAGCAGGTAGCATGAGCAAAGGATGCTGAGAATTTATGTCTATTGATGTCTCATTTAGAGAGCTGAACTGCTTAATTCAGATTCAAAAATACCTCCAGAGGATCAGAAGTAACCTGCAAAATTGAATCAGTAGAAGAATGAAGCGTATTCCCCAGACAAATGTTTCATAAACACCACTTGGCCTACAGATAAAAGAATCCATCAGTAAATGCTTTTGTCAATACCGTGGATTTGTTGTATTTCCACATCTAAAACGGGCACACAGAGCACACAACAGCAGGAAAACATTAAAACCACGCGGTCAGACTTACAAAGCCCCTTCTATGTATATACACATAAAAACCCAGAATGGTCAAGCCATCTGGGAAAACCAAGGTCACGCAGAAACCTTGAACAAAATTAGTAGAGCTGTACAATTGGAGACGTTTTATGAGGTCTTCACAAAGGCAGTGCTTAAAATGAACAAAACAGCTTCCCCTGCAAGGGAGCCCTTCCTAACACACCATAGCACGCAGTTAGATCTCTTCCCCATCAAGGCTTTTCTCAAGAGGAACATCTTACACAAACACTGCTGATCCTTCCAGAGGATGAAACATTCCCACTCTCCCCTGACTGGCACTACTGGAGTACAAACAGCTCAATTATTCATGGCTGCCCTAGCGACTGTAAGAGTCATGCTAACAGTCCTGCACTACCTGGGGACAAACAAATTCTTTTTGGTAATACAGAAGATGAGGGAACGCAAGATTACCCCGAGTTATTGTAATGGATGCAGCTCTAGCCTGGGCACTTGGCAAACTGCTCCTGCCTGCAGTGCCCTCAGGGGCAAGCAGAGCAAATCTCTGTACCTGCAACACAGCCCACTAGCTGATAAGCCTCAGCCCGTGCCCTTAAAAAGAATGCCCTGAACCACAAACTTGCTCACAGAGAGACTCCTCATGCAGCAGGAGGTTAAAAATACAGCTGCTGAGAAACCAGACCTCAGGACACCAAGACTCAGCTTGTCACAAGACACCAGATCAGCAATGGAGACAGAGGGAAGCCACTGCTGAAGCTACTTAGCCCTGCTCAGTTTGAGGAAAGATAACCTTCGGTCTGAGGCTGCAGAGGAGCTGAGAAAATGGAAGGTAGAAGACGTATTACAAGGCAGCATCACCCCTGCCGAGCTACATCAGGTCGGTCCTGCTGTAGGCCTGGTTTGAAGTTAGTCCTGCAAATGAATCGCTCTCAACGGCTGCTCTCCCCTCCTCTCCCCATCTGCCCCTTCAATCACCGCCATGGTGGGACCCATTCACCTAAACACATACAAGGAATAAAACATCCAACAAAGGAAGAGTTACAGCTTTCCTCTCATCTCCCTCTTCCATCATTATTGCCACTGAAGGGCCATTTTATCACTTGCAGCTGTGGTCATTCAGTGACAACCTGCTGTGCTCAGAGGCAGATGAGACCTGCACATTTGATCTGCATTAAGCCCATTTCATGGCTTCACATTTCTAGGTACATT
Source organism: Mesitornis unicolor (assembly GCF_000695765.1). Classification (NCBI taxonomy): domain Eukaryota; kingdom Metazoa; phylum Chordata; class Aves; order Mesitornithiformes; family Mesitornithidae; genus Mesitornis; species Mesitornis unicolor. The sequence goes on from NW_010193370.1 coordinate 18,556, forward strand.
CCTAACAGCAGTACCAACAACCAAACCTTTTCATCCCTCCAACTACTTGGTAGCTCCTGTGAAATCTGTCATTTATCTTTCACATCAGGGTTGGTTGTTTTGTTTTTTTTGGTTCAGCATCAGTTAGCAATCTGTGCTCCAAACCCATCAGCCCCCAACAAGGGCCAGCACTTCTCCAGCTCCTCCTGGACAACAGCAAAATCCCCATCTTTACACCTGCAATGTTTATTAGCAGAGCTGCTTTCCATTCCCTTCAGATAGGAGGTGCAAATTAACCAGCTCTTCACACATAGTATCTAAGAAACACAGCACTTTGCTCTCAGGTGCAATGAGTCCCCAGTTGTATCCATCTTTCGGGGGCTTTTCAGAACAAGGCAGCTGCTCAGCCTTGGTTGGTTTTAGCCAAGTCAAAAGGTTTTCTCTGCAGCTCAGATTAATGACAGAAAAGAAGCTGCCTCCTATGGCTCAATGTATGTTGTTCAGTTCTCCTACCAACTCTCAGAGTCTTTCTGCCTATTTCTTTTCAGGGTGCCAAAACAGAGAGCAAGCCCACAACTGCCTCGCACCCTGCAATCCAGCCAGTTCCCCAGGGCAGGGCCAAACATTTCCAGCCCCTCTGGCAGGGGGCTGTTAGTTCACAGCATCTCTCCCCCATGGGTGCTGGGCTCTTATATTTCCTTTTCATCCAGCTAGCAAGCAAGGAAACAAGGGAGTCTCCACAAAACAAATACACTTGGAAATGCCCAGATGATTAAAAGCTAAACTCCTACAGCAACCAGCTGGTGACCAGCTCAGCCCCTGCACTGGGAACACGTCAATTATAAATAATTAAAAGGTAATAGGAAGGAGACACTGAAGTATTAAGCAGATTTCTTTCTAGGTATCTGGAGGTTTCTATTGCTGCCAATCACACTCTCTAGATTATTGTCTTGTCTGTCAGTCATCTCAGTCCATACATTAACATGTGAGCTCAGGTTAACACTTGCAAGTAAACTAATTAAGCCTGGTTATGCCTCTGCACACAAAAGCCAAAAACATCAGCAAAACCTGGCTCTAATTTTTAACTGACTTGGAAGCATAACCTCAAACTGCTGGAGAGGGAAAATGCACGCAGGTCAGCTGCCAGCTCTGGCCATGCCAGGAAGAATCGACACGACATGAAGAGCAATTGCAATAGCTGTATTTTGGATAGCCTCTCCCCTGCTTGTGATCTAGTTATACACAGAGGGGGATGCATCTGTAGATGCAGGGTTCAAAACACAACTGGAAATCAGACTCTAGCTCCAACCCAGCAAACAGACCATTTTCAAATTGATGAGACTGAGACATTACATCTTTATGCTTTATTAGACTCTCAGGGCACAACCTTGGTGGTGACAGACCCTCTCCGAAATAAGCAAAGCCTGGCTTTTCAGGTCCAGTACACTCAGACTGTACTATGCCATGAGGGAATAAAGGGTCCTTTTTGTGCCTCCTCTTCACACTTACCTTCAGCAGGCTTTTCGGAAACAATTAAAAGGTCTATGTTTTATACTATACCACATGTATATACATTTTTATTATGAATAGTTTGCAATGAGGGAACTGAACATTGATAACTAAGGGACAGAAAGACTTTTGTGGCGTCCCAGCTGAGCTACTTCACACATGCATCACCACTCCTGTAGCAAGGAGAAATGCAAGTTGCTGACACCACAGGGAGGAATGTGAGAAACTGCGTTTCTGCACTCCGTTACACAAAGTTACTAAACTGAAAGCTGACATGTTGTGAACCTACAGAAAAATGTGGCTCGGTGTCTATTTTCCCAGTCCCCAGATTGCATGCCACTACTCTACGCAGCCTGTGAAGGCATTCACACTCAGCTTCCACATGCCATTGAAATCAAACATGAGAAGATGTGTGATCATGCCACCTGAAGGAGAGGCCAGAGAATCCTCAGTGATACTCAGCCTTGTTTCGAAAAATCCTGAAGGAATCAAGGCTTCCTGGGCTCTTCAGTGCACTGTCAACACCAGTATTAGGTAGGAGCGAGGGTGGAAAATTAGTGTCTGTGAAAATAAGTTACAGGGCAGAAGAGTTCTTTCCTATTGCACTCCTTATTTATCACAGCAAGTATCTCAAGTCTTACTGCTGCTCTTCCACCTGATCTGCAAGTTCAAGGGCTGAATTTGTTCTTTCAGACTCAAGAGGGAAGAAGTCAAATGGCAGCAGCACCCCTCTGCCCTGCTTAACCTTATCAAGTTCAAAGAAATGCTCACTCACCCCTCTTCTGCATAAAGATGAAGAGGTCATCCAGGAACTCTTTCCGTTCAGGGTCACTATCCAGTTCATAGAGCTGGGGGGGAACCAAGCAAAAATGAAGACACAATCCACAATAAGACACAAAATAAAGAATATTTAGCTTCTTCCAATGAGTGATCTGATGTTTGTACTGGGAGGGGGTGAAAGGCAAACAAAGGAGGCAAACAAGGAAGGATTCCTGAGCAATTTGGTGGATAAGGCTGCAGTGACAATTTGAGGACCCTCATTACGGCTTGCTCTGCTCAGGCCCTCAATAACTTGTCCAGGCACCCTGAAGGGAACAGTATTCAATTCAACAGCACTGATACAGAGCTGGGTTTGAAACCATCTGAAAGCAAAGGGGAGAGAAACTATTAAGACAAGCTGGAAAGCAAGATGAGACAACCAAAAGGAAGGAGAGAGTGGTTCAGGGCAGACAGGTGGTCTGTAGCTTTGAGGCACCTGGGAGGTAAACTTCTCCACAGCTTCTCCCAGCCTCATGATTCCCACCTTCAGGGATTGACACATAAGTGACAAACTCCAAGTCCCTTGAAGGAGGAGATGAAAGGCCAGAACTTTCCTGTAACTACCAGTGCTTGGCAGGAAAGGCTCCTCTAAAATAAGCCAAAAAGCCTTCAAAAATAATCAGAAACCAGCTTTGAAACAATTTGCTGTGGAAATCATTTTACCAAGAAGCTTTAAACCCCGAGCATTTAAAATAAAGCTCAATAGGCAGCTTACTCCAAAGGAGAGGCACTGTATGCGAGCATTACCCACTGATTTTTTCAGAAGGGACAGGCATGAGTGTCATCTTACAACCACCTCTGGAACAGGAAAATCTCATTTTCACCTATCAAGGATCCTGTGAGACCACAAAGTGACGGGCTGCAAGGGCTGGAGTCAGTGTCTCACAGATACAGGAGGATATAGAACAAGACAGAAGACAACGCTGTACACAAAGAAGAATTCAATTCCTTCTCTTGTTTGCATTCAGGAAGAATCCTGCATCACTCCAGGGTTTGGTTTTGTTTTTTTGCTGGTTGTGGAGCAGCTCAACAGAAAAGCAAAGACTCATTGGGAAACATTTATCTCAGTCTCTCTGTAGGTGCTGCTAGCTGCTTGGTATTCATCTAGTCCAAAAGAAGAGGGGCTTTTTGGGCTCATTTCCTGTGAAGCTCTGTGCTTTCTCACACACTGGGCTCTGGGAAGAAAACACAGCAGTGTATTTGCCAAGCAATTAGCTGCGCCCTTTCAGAAAGAGTCAGCTTAGGTTGAAATGAATTCCTCTGGCTGATGTGACACACAGCTGCCACATTCAGATCCACAGCCACAGCACTAATCAGGTGCCCAGAAATGAAATAACTCTTCTCCGAGCTGAAGAAAGTATTGACTAAACTTTTAAATGTCAAAAGTCTGGTTATGAAGTCGTAGTTCAAACTACATTCCAATGACCAAAGGCAACAAAACTGCCCAGGTTTAGGCTATATATATAAACAAAAATAGCAGGTTTGTAGGCAGAGGGCTACAGGACAGAGCAGTTTTCTTACAAATTCGCTACAGATAAACTAGTGAGGGCTTCACAGTCACCCTCTGTCACAGATCAAGGGAGTAATTCCCCAAAGTCACCCCTTCCCCGCTCCTCCAAATCCCTGTGATGAGACTGACCTTGGCAAAGTCTCGTGAAATTTCTCTTCCTCGGCATCCATCACCTTCGTCGTTCCAGGTCACGTTGCCATTCTAGAGAAAGAGATGAAAGAGTGAAAGGATCACCACGGAAAGGCTTTGCAGACGACTCCAGAAGGCATGAAAACGTGCACTTCTGGGCACAAACACGTGCAAACCCAGCTGCTGGCTTACACCAAAGACATGAGAAAGACGGGGACGTTTGCATTTGTCACAGCACGCTTTCCTGGAATCTCTGACACTCAGCCCAAACTGGGAAGTGGCATTTCACCTTCCAGGCAACTACTTAAGTTAGGGGATGTTTTTCAGTGCTAAGATTTTTATTGCAGAAATGTACCTCAAAAAAAAGTTGTCTTGATGCCAGGGAAGGTCCTCAACGCCTTCACCAGCCACCTGCCTTCATCTGCTACACAGAAGTACGCTAAGAGATGCTTTGCTGTAATGAGGTTCAAAACCTGAACAAAGAGGTGCTCCTTTTGCTCTCCACAACCATCATTTTTACCAAGCACGCATTTGTGAGCCCCTGGTGAAAAGTGCGGGTGTTACCCAGAGCATCCTCCCTTTCTGTTCATCGGGTGATACCCCAGTGCTCCCCTTCACCCTTCTGGGCTCTTCCTGCTTGCCTACAAAACCAAAGTCTGCCAAAGAAACAGGGAAATAATCCCACTGGAACACTTTGACCAACCCAGGACCCTTACTCCTTGGGAGCTGCTGGATGTGGATTTTCCTCACAGAAATGGAAAGCTCAGCTTTGCTGGATTAAGGCTCATTCTTCTTAGGTATTAAAAGGATTACTCTAGTTAGGCCTATTCTACTCGGTAAATCATCACCCCGAAATGATCACCAGGGCTGAAAACCAGTAGAAGCAGCCTCTGGCTGTACAGCAGGACCGAAACCAGAAGGATGATCCCGAGATACTTCCAAGCATCTTTAAACCATAAACTTCATAAAGCCCCCATATAGCAAGTGCTCCAGAGCCACTCAAGGAAAGAGAACAGTCAAATCCACCTGGCAAGGTGCTTTGATTACCCTGTCCTGATAAAACAGAGAGAGAAAAGCTTTGAAGACAGCAAAAGGTTTCAGCATAAAAGAAAAAGCACGTGGATTAAAAAGGTGGTCCAATATCTGAGATCTTGGAGTCATCTGGCTGTGACACGCACATTGAATTAGAAAGATGAATAGCTCTTGTCAAGGCCAGGCAAAGCGACATTTCCCCCTTTAAAAAACACTGCAGTGAGCTGCCCTAATGCCTGCTGATTTAGTTTGAGCCAGTAATTC
>NW_010193370.1:23828-34508 GCF_000695765.1 Mesitornis unicolor
AAAGTCAATTATCCAGTGAGTCCCATCAACTGAAAGATATTTAATGGGGGATTATTGCCACTTCTGTTATGTCAGCTGTTTATTACAGCAGATCAATTCCCAGCCCTCTCTAGGAAGAGATCTGAAGATCAGTGTTGTTCCCAGCGGGATTCATCTGGGTGTCCTTTCCTAGCAGAGAATAAAAACACAGGTTTTTTGCTAATTATGGTAACATCCAGCTGCTCCTAAAACCCCACTGACTGTTAACTCAGACCAACAAACCTATGCGAACAGCCAGAATTAGAGACAGTCTCTGAGAAGGCAGCAGCTATTTCCCATCCTCAACTTTACACACTCCGAGGCACAATGATCTGTAGAGGGCTGAGCTGCTTTCTTCCCAAGTTATAAATCCAGAGGGCAAAACTGCGTGCTCCAAGAAGCCAAACCCTTGCTTTCACAGGGAACTTTGGTCATGCCGAGAGCTTATTCTGCTACATTTGAGGACAGGCACAGGAAAGAGAGGGCTTAAAGGAGACAATTCTCTACTGCCAGTGGGTTTGAACTTGATAAAATTTACAGAAACAAAACTTTCCATGGGATTAAACTCTTGAGAAGTTATTTTACTTGTTCTATTTGAAGAAAAGAGGTAATTGGGGGAGAATGACAAGATTAAGGTTTGATACAGAGCATAAGCAAAATATATGCATCTGTACCTATATTTTGAGGTGCTGGAGAACAGAGTAATGCTCCCCCACACCTACCTAGTGAAAAGGAGCTTAAAGCTAGCTGAAGCCATCAGCGTTTTGCCAGATGTCCAGAAAATTGGCAGAGCTGGCTATCACCTGCCATGACATGGAGTGATCCGAGGTGAGAGACAGTGGGCAGCATTAGCACATCCTCCCGTGAGAGCTTGAAAGGTTTAAAGCCAGCGTTGATCTTGAGGGACCATTCTGCTCACCAAAACCATGCCAAGGCTACAGCCAAAGATACCCAATATTGGCAGCAGTCAGAGCAGTGACCCGAGCACAGCCGGCACGGGTAAATCAGTAAAGAGCCCCACAAAGCTACAGGAGGAAAAGGTGCTCCACATGCAGAATAAACTCCATTCTGCACAGCATGAGCTCAGCAGGAGCTTTGGTGTCAAGCTCCCTTTCTATTCCTCCTAGGAAAACAAAGTTACTCTATGCTGAGAAGCCTTCCTCCGTATAAACAGCAGGAACCTGAGAAATCAATATATCCACACAAGTCATTAAAAGACCTTTGTAGAAGTCAGGCAGTAGTAGCAGGAAGGGAAAAAACACTGTTGAGAGACACAGGTCGTTCTCTGGGGAGAGTCCTGCCTCTCCCTCCACCTGCCTGCATCAAGGGAATTTGCTGATCACAGAATCACAGAATTGCTCGGTTGGAAAAGACCTCTGAGATCATCATGTCCAACCATTCCTGTCTCCCCACTAAACCATATCCTCAAGTACCTCATCTACCCGCTCTTTAAACACATCCAGGGATGGTGACTCCACCACCTCCCTGGGCAGCCTGTTCCAGCTTCTGACGACCCTCTCAGTAAAGAACTTCCTCCTCATCTCTAACCTGAACCTCCCTTGGCACAGCTTGGTGCCGTTTCCCCTTGTTCTATGAATGTTGATGATGTTCGACAAACAGCCCTCACTTCACCACGGGCAAGAATTTAACTGGTTTGTTGCAGAAAAATGTGGTAAGAATGGCACTGGCTGTGCTCGAGCCCCTGATGCAAAGCCTGAGCAGGAAGGCGGAGGTGTTGGGAAGGGCTGGCCACCTTCACGGGCTGCTGGCACAGCCTGGGAGCCTTCCCTGTGGTGCAGACACATCTCGGAGCCCCCCCAGACCGCCCTCCTCTCCCCAAGAGGCTGCAGGCCTGGCTTCAGAAGCAATTATATCTGGAGCTATTTTAGGATTACTCCCTAACCACCTGGAATATCTTATTAGTGGAAAGCTCAGATGTCCAGAGCAATTTTGGTTTCCAATCCCACATTCAAAAGCCAGAGTTAACCCTGAGTTGCCAAGCAGACAGAAAAGGAGATGACAAACCCTTTCTTGCTTCGTCCAGCCCATTCTTTTGGGGACAAAACCCTTACAAACAAGCAGCCTCAAGCCCTCCCTGCAGGACATCTTCCTCTCAAATATCACCATCTCACACGTCTGTCCCTCCCAGAGACCAGAGAAAGAATCCAACAGCACAGCAGCTCATCACCTCCATCTCCTCCACAAACTGCAGTTAGCGTGCAGCCAGCGACATCGGTGAGAAATTGGAAGTGTTCCTCTCCCAGGTCACTCGCTTTTCCCCCACCCCAGTTTCATACAGGCGTTTGACAGGGGCTCAGCTGAAGACCAACAAGTTTTTACTAAGCTGTATTCAAACAGCAAACTCTGAACTGTAGAGAGCCCATTAAAACTATCATATATAAAAGAAAAGGGAAAAAAAAAAAGCTGCTAGCATGAATCTCAAAATCATTCTGCACCTCCCTGCAAGTTTTAACAGAGGTTTTAGGTCAGAAATCTGCTGAAATACCCACTTGGGGACTAGGCTAAAAGTTGCAGTGAAAAAGAAAGCCCCTCCCCTACCCCATGGGTTAACTGAAAGCACTGAGTCAATGAAAAGGTACAGGGGCAGCAATTTCAGGATTATCGGAGAATCCACAGAAATTCCTTTTGTGGGCAGAGCTAAGCCTTAGGAAGTGAAACAGATGCTATTATAAAGAAAACTGTTGTACTACAAAACGCTGATAAGATCAGGACTACTGCCCTGAGCTGCAAGTTCTCAAGCATGGAGAACCAAGTTATAATTACTGCGTGCACAAGCTGCCTGGTAAAGCTCCGCTGAAATTGGAATAAACCCCTCCCAATCTTACTAATAACAGAGCTCAATTCAATATCTACAGGCTTCAAAGATGGGCATTGAAAATATTTCAGTCATTTCAGGAATGGCAGGGAGGACGGGGAAGGAAAGAAAAAGAAGGGACTGAAGTTAAGAGGTACATTATTTTTTCTATGAAGTTTCTTTTCTGTGCTCCCATGACCTAGTGACTGTAGCACCAACACAATTCCTTGCAAAACAGGAATCTGCTTCCTTATCCTTACGGAAAAGCCGGACCCTTTGTGAATGACTCCTATTCACAAATACTCAGAGGAATTCACTCAAATGTTCAGTGACAAGGAGATTTGTTCAGTGCTGTATGGCTGCAGGAAGAGAAATTCTCACTGCCACACGAGAGGCTCTCAGATTTACTCCAAAGTGAGAAAAACAGAAGTGTAAAAAACACAGCACATTCGAGCTCTTTCCACCTACTCTTCTCTAGTGTCAGCAAGAATTTATAGAAACTGGCACACAAGGAGGCAAGCTGCAACTATTCCTAAAGATAAACTTAGTGCCTGAACAAATTCGAGTATGAGCCGTATCTTCCCCAGGACATAAATGAGCTTCTCGCTCTGCTCTTTAGCTCTACCTCCATCCAGATACAGCACAGGCGCTGCAAGACAGCACAACCCTGGTGAGGATCTTGGTGAAGATCTGGGGAACTCTCTGATGTCTAATACAAGCTGTTTGTAGGCTGCTACCTACAGCCACCACCACAAACAGTTTCTTGGTTGTCTTCTGCCATACGTTATCTGTTCTATTAAACAAGAGGGGGACTTTGTTACCAAGATCCTGCTCCGCTCCAGCCACTGACGCTGTACTTTGAAGTTACACATCAGCACGAACACCAAGGTAGGTGCTGCAGACTGTCACAGGGACGAAGGCTTCATCACAACAAACCTAAACCATGAATTCAGGAGAAGCAGCAATTGGCAATTTAAGAATTAAAATCTGTTTTTATGGAAAACAACTTTCAGTAAAAGAGAAATCAAATATCTAACGTCAGCTATTAATGAAGAATTCTCCTCTGACTACATCATAAACCACAAAATACTCAGTGACTTGCATAAGGAATTAAAAATTCAACCCTAGCATTGGCCCTGGATATCTGAAATAACCAAGAGGCCAAAAACGCACCGTGTGAAATGCAGCTTTTTTTTATTCCTGGGACCTTCAGCCCCTCTGGATTAATGAGTATCTCCTGAGCAATACCTCAGTACGCACAACACTCGAGGCACATACTTAAGGTTCTGGAATCTCAGCCACTCATTCCTAGACCCTAGAGCAAAAGCAAAGTAATTATTTTAAGCTGACTTATCTTAATAAACACCGTGACCTTTGGAAAAGTTTAGGTCAGGATTTTCAGGAGTGACTGGTGATTTCTGAGAATCCAACACGAGCCAGCCCCCAAAACCAGACCACAAACTGGTCTCTGAACGTCAGAGAGCTGCTTCACAGAGACTTACCTTGCTGCATTTAAGAAGGCATTAAAATATCAGCTGAGGCCTGAAAACCTTGCCTTTATTTCTGCATCCCGCAGAGGAACACGCGCTGAGGTGCGCGCTGCAGTAGCGGCCTGGCCACGCCGCTCACGCCAGCGTCGAGCGGAACAGGAGCAAGAGCAGCTCCAGCATGACAGCGGCTGTGGTCCTGCCTTTCCTCTCCCTGGTAACCAGAGACATCACTGAGCAATGCGAGAACCCACGGGGCGAGGACCCACACCCAACCATCTGCTAAAAGCAACATTTCGCCCGCGGAATTAAAACCTAATTTTTCTTCCGAGACAGGCAGCCCACAACGCCCTTTTCGGGGACGGCTGCGGGAGCCGCGATGGATCTGCAGGGGATTCGAGCAAGTCCGAGGAGCACACACCCCCCTCCCGGCTCTTCTTTCGAGACTGCAACTCCCTGACAAGCAACTCCACTCCCTCGTTGTTTTGTGCTGACAGGATTCCCACCGCCCCTGTGTCATAAGCTGAGGCAGCTCTTTTGTCTGCTGGCTTGTTCTACAATTATTTACTCGGCTGTCCGGGTCCCAACAGAACAAGGCTTCATCTCGCTGGTAGTTTCCACCTTTTTGCCATCTTCAGGCCACATACCTTCCAGGCAATCTTTACCTTACGCTTTCAAGACACATTTTTCTCCCAGTGCGTCACTTGCAGAAGAACAAGCCACACTTGAAAGAAGAAATACAAGTGACTTTTCCCCCCCTCTTCCGCAAGCAACAGCCATTACGCATACCACAAATACTCCCAGAGCAGAGCTAGCTGGGAGCAGCGTATGCCAACCAGTTATTAGTCTCAATCTCAACAGAAACTGAAAAAAAATAAGACTAATTCAGGAATCATTTAGAAACAACTGGAGGATACAGGCACCTCTGCATTTGATCCTGGATTTTTTTTTTTAAAAATCCATTTTAGGCAAATACAAAAGAAAAAGTCCAGTGTTTACAAAACATGCATTTGAAATTTAAAAATTCAAGCAGGGTTACCATTCAGCGCGCAGAATCACACGGGCAGTCCGCAGTTGCACCACATTGCTCCTCTTCCGCTGTCACACCAGCTAACAGCTCTCGTCTGCTCCCCTGCTTTTATTCCTGCCTCCACACAGCCCCTTGCTCACCAGCTCTGAGCTGCTACACAGCAGTTAAATTTTTACTCCCTGGTATGCAGGCTCCACTGGTGAATGCAAACAACTTGATCTGTAATATTTACCCGACTCAAGGTGAATATACTGCACCAGCATCACTAATATTGGGCACTTCAATGTGGCCTTCTGAGCACATCACAGCATCTTCGTCACATTGGTCACTAGCACAGTTATGAATATAAGCTGTGCCTCACTGGGGCAGACCATCCAGCTCAGTACATCTTCAGTGTCAGCACCAGGACACGATATTTCAGGACAACACATGGGCCGATATTCCTTTGGAATCCATTCCTTAACTCAGTGTCCATTAATTTCTCAAATTCCTTTCTGTTTTATAGTCTCCCTCCCCAGCAGTGAAACCCATTACTTTAACACAGCAGCAAGTTGTTTTTTTTTTCCTTTTAGTTTTGCTTCCTGGTGAAGCTTTGCGCACTTTTGGCTTCCAAAATAAGTTGGCCTGAAATCAGACTAAGCTGTAACCTGCTACCAAGATACTTGACGATTACTGCTGAAATGCTGCAGAACTGGGCCAAAGGAACTGGATCAGTGTCAGTGCACAGTATGGCAACTGTAAAACAGGAGCGGTTTCTCGGTCATTTGTCTTCCCAGAACAGGGCAAACGACCCAGGAATCAAGCCTGTTAATTCAGTAAGATTCACAAGAATCTCACAAGATAAGAATTGGAAGGAAGCACAATGACATACTTGTTAGCACTGGCCCAGCTAGAAATAAAAGCAGCCAAAGACTAAGGCTAAGTTTTTTGTGGTTCTTTTTGTTGGTGGTGGTGGTTTCTTTGTTTTGGTTTGGTTTTTTGTGTTTTATTTTTTCAGAAAGCGATCCCCCTAACACCAGACTCCTGCCTGCTATTCTCTACCCAGAAGCCTAAAAGAGGAAGTTTTCACCACTCGATCCAGTAAATTCTGAAGCAATTTCTTCAGTGGCCGTCCCCTGACCAACACCCACCTCATTTCCCTGCAACCGCTTGAGCAACTCCTTTTTCAGCTCAACTCCTCTCGAGACAAGCACAGAGAAAGCATTTCACCAGCGTGCTTTATAGCACCAATACCACAAACGCCATCCACCCGGCAACTTCGAGGAGTTCCTGTCACAGGCACTGGTGCAGAAACACCACGCTGGGACAGTTTGGGCAGGAGCAGCTGAGGATGGGGTTTGCAGGAGGGAAGGAAAAAACAGCTCTGTTTTTGTCCATACAAGGTTTCTCAGCTCAAAGAACTCTGAGGGAAAACCTTCACGCTCAGGCTAACGCATGTAGAAAAGAATAATTAAGTCCAACTTCTTTTTATTTTAAACTGTGCAGTCCTTTGGCTCAATTTCAACACACACAAACGTGTAAGTGTCTCTGAAAGTCTGCTCCAGTTAGCTCTGTAACAGCACAGCACACAAGTGCTCCATTAGCTGAAATACCCACTTCAAAACAAAGACAAGAATTCTTGATCCTCTGGCATTTATCTACAAGGAGCAGTAATTCTTCACTCAAACACAAATTAACCTCCTACCAGAACCAAGCAGTAGCAAGTTGCTCCTTCCTACACATGGAATATAAAGTAGCTCTGCTTGCTCCCAGATCCCTTCCCTGCCCACACCACCACCCAGAAATCCAGCCAAAGTCCCTGCATCTCGGAGCTCTTACACAAAGGGGTTATAGATGTATGTGAAATAACCCAAGTGAGACATTAACAGGCAAGTGTCTGCACCAAAAATAAATGTAACACCAGCCTGTTGCATTCTGAAGGGCACAGCAGCCACGAGACAAAAGATAAAAGAGGCAAAGAACAAACCTCTACCACCCCACAAAGCTGCTCACAGACTGGGGTGCCTCTGCCATTAGCTGGAAAACTGTATCTGTAAAGCAAATCAAGTTCTTGTGAAATCTCATTAGAAAAGAAGAAACCTGGAAGAGCGCACCAGGGAAGCATCACTCCACACTTTTCCCAAAGCACATGCAAACAGCCATGGCTTGTAACAGGACCTGGGGCTAAAGAAATCCTAGGTTTGACTGAATATGGTCATTCTTACTCGGAAGGCAGTAACGTTAACACTGACCTGTTTGAGCTGCTCATCCAGCCGCCAGTTCTGGCGTCCCGATGGGGACCCAGAATATGGTTGCTTAGTAGTGTCTTTACCCTGTTGTTCTTTGCCCTGCTGTCCCCGCTGATGCCCCGAAGCTGGAAGAGGATTCGAGGTAGAGGCCACTCTTTGGTTGTGATGGGCAACTTTGGGAGCGTGAAAATATTTCAGAGCAGGACAGCTTTCTTTTCCAGTCACATCAGCACCATCCTCAAGATCACCACCTTCCAAACCCCCTTCTTCCTCCTCCTCGTCATCCTCCTCCTCCTCGTCCTCCTCTTCCTCTTCTGGCTCTGAATTCATGCTGCTCTGATCAAAAGCTCGCGTCGCTCCAGCGGCAGGTGGGCCTCTGGCCAAGGGACTGACAGCGGAGCCACCCGAAGCCCTGCCAGATGTGGCTGCTAGGACAGCCTGCTGCACCGCCAGCTGCTGGGTATAGAGCAGCTGGGCTTCCCGCATCTGCCTCTGCTGTCTCTCCCTGGAATCCATCTGCAGAGGTGTTTGTTGCTTCTGCTGCTGCTTCTGCAGCTGCTCGACCACAGCTTCCAGCTTCATCCCGCAGTTTGCATGGCTGGGAAAAGAGGGGGGCGGTTTTGACTTTATCTGGCAGGGTTCAAGCCCCGACCTTGGGAGATTGGCAGAATCTGAAAGATAGACAAATATTTGTCTGTATGAATATAAAATGCTTTCATCTTTTCCCCAGGAAGAGGATAAATAGAGTGCAAAGCCAATACTCTTTCCTGTGCAGGAGACCGTGAAACAATCAGCTTCATGTTTAACAGCCTCAGGCTCAAACTTGCATTCAATTTTCAGACTGTTTAATTGTATTTTCAAGCTGAACACATTGGCTATAACCTCAGTTTCAGATACCCCAAAGACAGTATCTGAAATGCCTTTGTCCCAGCAGTTCCTTTTTTTTTCCTGTCCGAATCCTTCCACACTTCCTAAATAATTACTTTGGAAACATTAGGTTTAACATCTAGGATTGGGTGCTTCTGAAACCACTGCCTTAAAAGGAGATAGCCAGGATGATAAGCTTGACCATATTTCTATTAAAAAAAGGGCAGGAATTTCCAGCACCAGCTATCTCTTAATTCTTTTACGCTTCCATTACATTACTAAATTCTTTATACTTTAAACATCTTTCTTAAAATAAAACCAACTATATTTAGCCTGTTTTTTTCCCCCGCAGAGAGCAAGACGAGAGTAAAGCAAAGACCACTGCAGCCTGCAGGACTGCTGAGCACCAAGCAGCTTCTGCCTCTGGTTCCCGGAGTGGCCAGTGCATCCCAAGCCCCAGCCGTGGCCTCCCTCTGATTTTCTCAGCCGAAGGACCCAAGAGCTTTCCTGGCTCTCCATTTTGACCTGCAGCAAGCCCGCTGCCGAGCCAGCACGAGCCTTCAGACCCGAGCGGGAAACCCAGCTCTGATCTACAGCAAATCCTAGAGAGACGACTACGCGTTCAATAGCCAACCATTAAAACCAGCATCTGTATTTTGGACTGCGTGGCCCAAACTAGGCCTGCTGACAAAGACAGTCCTTAATTTTTAATGTAAAAAGATGCTGAGGCGGATCTCACTTGCTACCCTTCGAGGTTCACTGATATCAAAACACAGTCAGCTCGGAGAAACAAAGGAAAAGGCAACTACAAACAAGCTACAGAGTCTCCTGGCCACCTCCCACCACCCTGTTTACAACAAGCACCGTGCTGTTCAAGTCACATACTTCAAAAAAAAGACTCTTTCGCTCAGGTGCGTTTTCAAAACACGCACTGTTCTGCTCTAAGCCACCAAATAACCTACCAGATACCTGTCTTAAAAGTGAAAGACAACTTCCAGTCGCCCGAGCGCCACTCCAAGTCTTCCTCTAAGGTGCTCAGACAGCGTCTCTTGTACAAAACTACGATGCCCAACTCACTTTTTTCCCCCTCCGCAAACTCTTTCCTGCGCTAAATAACAGCCCAGCACCAAAACGCGAAGCCTGACCGAGGCGTTCGCATTTTTATCAGGCGGCGGCCGAGCTTTAGCTTGCAAATAAAACAACATCAAGTGGATTAGCGGTTTGAATGTCAGGAGCAATAATGCATTACCTGCCAGCTGAAAAGGGCCTTAGCGAGGCACAATACACCATCTGGCCCAGCTCCACACACACACAACTTGTTCAGCAAAGCCCCAACGCACCGGTGCGGGTGTTTTACAGCATAAAGCCAAGCCACAGAACCTCCAGCCCACAGCTCACTAGGTATTGTCACACCTGAGGCATGGAGGAGGTGTAACATCTCCTGCCCAGTGGGATATTCAGCAATTAATACACACCCTGGGGATGTTAACAAGAAATCAGTTGCTACTCAAGCAACACCTCAGGTGCAGCAACAGCCTGGCACACGGTGCCCGCACGTTTCCCAGATTTGGGGTACGACAGCAACAGGTTATGGCAGGATTCACACGCGTCAGGGCTCAGCCTTCACCAAAAGATGGACTTTGGAGATGGGCAATACCTCAGCCGGTATCAGCGCTTTCGCAGAGAGGGAGCCAGCTTTTTGAAGTCAATGAGGAGACACACAGCTCACGGTAAATAAGTCACTATCTAAGAAAATTTAAGAGAGCTGCCACCGGATTAATAACATTAAAGCACTACGGGTTTGAATGGCCATTTTGCTCCTCTACGTGGATATTTTCCTTACTTTCTGTGTCTCTCCCACTCAAAGCAGAATTCAGCTCAACCTTCAGGACTTCAGCCTTTGTGGGGCTTTTAACCCCTAGAAAAGCACTTCAATTAAAGAGTCCCTTGGTTTCAATTTTTAACTAATTCCTGGGGAAAACGCCTGCCTTTGCCCCAACGGCGCCAGGCAATAGCTTCTTCCACAGGGAAACCACCTGAAAGAGTTAAAGCGTGCGAGGCCGGGCTGCCTCCCAGCCCCGGGGAGGGGAGAGGTCTCCCGGGGCGGTAAACAACTGCATCAGCCCTCCCTCTACCTGCCCCCCCGTTTCACCGGAGCTCTCCCGTGCCCCATAACCCCCACCAGACCACCCAACTCCCCTTAAGGCGAACTATACAGGGAAAGGCGGCTGTACC
>NW_010193371.1:0-6139 GCF_000695765.1 Mesitornis unicolor
AGTCCCTGGATTTTCCTTTGTGTCTGCGGTTTGCTGTTGCATTGGAATGCAGAAGAAAGTGATCTGAAAATGCACTTGCATCAGAAAAAAAAAACCCCAGGAGTTTAGGTAGGTGAATGGGGTCTGGGGGTTTTTCTGCGCAAAGAAAGTTTGGGAAGAGCAACTCAAGCCCATGCCATCACGCGTCAGCCAAGGAAGCAAACCCCAGCTCTCCTGGCTGGGTTGTGACTAGATGTATGAACACAAGGAGGATGCAGCCGGCCAGCCGTGAGCTGCTTAATGCATAACTGTCCTCAAATATGAGGCAGATGGGAGCATTTTTGTACCACGTTCAGTGCTGTTCATCTTCAGCATTCACAAATGTGGACTCAGGCTCCAGGGAATACTGAGATCGGCTTAAAATAACGTGATTAGTTACTGGTTTTGTTAGCAGGGCCATTTGCTGGCATTGTGGCTGTGTCTCTGTTTGGTGGCTGTTGTTTCAGACCTGGAGGTGTAAAAACATGTGTGTAAAGAAAACCAGTGAGCTCCTGTGACTCCTGACACTGGGTCTCCGTGAGCCTGAGTGAATGTTGTGAATGGTGGTTCAATTGCAAAAGGTAGGAAGAGGGTTGATGTGTTTCAAAGCCCGGCTGTGCCATACGTGTTTCAGAGTTTTGGGGTTCCCAAGCAGGAGCTGCTGTGCCTTTGTTGTCCATAAAGCAGGAACACCCACCGGTCCAGGAAAGGATTTGGGGAAGATCCAACGCGCGGGTGAGGTGTCTGTGCTTTGGTGGCAGATGAGTGCCTTGGTGGGGAAGGAGGCATCTCGCTGTGCTTCTGGCTGTACAAGGACAGCGGGAGCAGCCAGCAGAGCTCCACCAGCGGCATTGCCACTACGGGCATTTCTGGTTTCCCCATGGGAAAGTCAGGCCAAAAGGCAGCTGACAGCCCAGCGGCCGTGGCAGAGGAATCGTCCGTCTCCATTGAAGCTCTGCTGCCGAGTGGGTTGTCTCCCCCACCGGTACATCTTAGGCACAGTGGAGGCAGGAAAGAAAACCCTTCTGAAAATCACAACCTAATTACTCCCATCTGCTCCGGCACTGCTTCCCATTTCTGCCTGCCAGGATGCTTGTCTCTGATGCTAAGTAGCACATTATTTTCGATAAGTTGCAATCATTTACTTGAAATCTCCTTCTCCTTTAAGACGTCCCCTTGGAAAGGCAGTTCAGCAAGTTGGGAATGGGTAGAAGCAACCACGAGAAAACCCATCCAGAAACAGCCCAGCTTGGGTGGGAGGGCAGCGCTCCTCCAGTACTCATTAAAACCACACAGGTTTCTTTTCTGGGGAGGGGGGCTATTTAAACATCCAGCCGCTGGGACCAGCCCTTGGCTGGTGGTGTCAGCAGACGGAGCTGTGGAGGAGCTGCCAGCTCATGTGCTTGGAGGGGACCTTAAGCAGGTGGTCTCAGCAGACTTCGCCGGGCTGTGGTTTTGACCGCTGAAATCAGCAGAGTCAAGGAACTGTGCAGCAAAGCCCTCATGAGCGGCCACGCTGGCCCTGGAGACCTCTTCTTTCACCACTGCATCCCTGGAGAGGCCATTGCCACTGCTCCACCTTGCCTTTGCTTCTTCCAGTGTCTTCTGCTTAGCCATGACCTCCTCCAGGGTCTTCTGCTTGGCCTGTCCCTTGCTGGGGATGAGCACACACACATGCAGCGGCACCCAAAGGAGACATGAGGATGAGAAATGGTAGGGAGTGCTATGCCTCTGCAGCTCACATCCTCTCGTGAGGGGATGTATCCCATGCTGGGAGTCTGGACGAGACAGGCCCTTGCTTCTATCATCTCCTCAGCTTGAGGACAGTGACCACAGCGGGATAAATTGGCCCTTTTAGAAGACAGTAGAGCTTGGAGGTTTGAGCATCCTTTTCTGCTGTCACAGCTGAGTCAGTCTCCTGCTAAGCTGCTGCCGTCACCCCCATCGTGTTTGATTGCCTTCGTGATGTTTTTCTGCCTGTGTTGCCTGCGCACCTCTGGTCTGAAGGGTTTGGAATGAGTGGAGGGCAAGGAGTTTCTAAGCTGAAGCATTTTGGGGTGGCCTTGTAGAAGTGAGGTGGCTGTGTGCTCAGCTCCTGCGCTGACATGGCTTCTCAGGTCCCTTTGGAAAAATGCTGTAAATGGAGTAAATAAGGGAGGGGACAGTGGTGTGGAGGACCAGGAGGAGCCTGGTAGCCACCTTTGTGGATTTTTTAGGTGTCTTCACAGCCTCAGGCCATCCCCAGGCTGTAGTCTGTTTTGAAGGCTTATGCCAGCACCTTGTCTGACAAGGGTTGTTCCTCCTGCCCCGTGCCCACCCTGCCTGTACGTGGAGGGTGCGTGGCTGCTCCAGCATGCAGGGACACCAGGCACACGTACTGTGGTGTGGGGACACAGCCATGTTGGGGTGCTGGCTGCTCCTCATGTGAGCATGGAGATGGCTGTGCTGCCGGTGCTCCTCGGAGATGCCCAGGTTGGTGGGAAACACCTTGGAGCATCTGAAACCTTTGGTGACCAAT
The DNA here is from genome assembly GCF_000695765.1 of Mesitornis unicolor. NCBI lineage: Eukaryota > Metazoa > Chordata > Aves > Mesitornithiformes > Mesitornithidae > Mesitornis > Mesitornis unicolor. The sequence continues at coordinate 2,537 of NW_010193371.1, forward strand.
GCAGTTTCCATCCCGTGTCCCTGAGTCGCAGGGAAGGCAAGGAAGCGGAGAGCAATTTTTGGCTTTGTCTCCTGGCCTGTTTCTCAGAGGCCAGTCCTGCCACCACCGAGCCACCCAGGACTGGCACTTGGCCGATGTCCTCTGCACACCGTAGCTGTGATACATTCCTCAAGGGGGAGAAGCAGCGAGCGTGTGAGCTGGGAGCCATTTCCCAGCTGCTGGAATGGATCTCCATGACCGTGGTGGTGTCCGTGACTGGACCGCAGGCTGGTGGCTCCCTGGTCCCCAGCTGCTCCTGCTGCTGGCGTTGGTGACAGTGACCCTGCTGCAGCCCCGCTCCTCGGTCCCCCTCCACGGCAGTGTTCTGCGGTGATGCAAGCAGGGACATAGGCGGGTGGCCTGCCTTTGCTTTTAAAATACATCTATATGTATATATTTGCATGTATGCATAGATATATTTATATATAAAAATGCGGTTTAAGGCAGTGAGGGACCTCGGCGAGGGCCGAGCGCCCTCTAGCGGCAGTTGCCGCAGCTCCGGAGGCTGCTGATCCAAGCAGGAAAGCAGCCAAGGACAGAAAGTCTTGCATGAATTTCCCCCCCCCCCGGCTGCCAGTCGCTATCTTTCTTTTTGTTCTTCCTTTTTTTTTCCCCGTTTTTAACCCCCTCTCTTTAACCAGGAGCAGCAAATGGCGGCTCTTGAGGGTGCCAGGACACAGGCAGGAGCACGCCCGCAGCCCCTCAGCTCCGACTGCCTGCCGGGCCGCTGAGGATCGTTCTGCCTAATTTATTTTCTTTTAATTTGGTGGGAAAAGCAGAAAAAAGGGGGTCTTTCACGATAGGCCACCCAGGCCGCCTCACCCTGAGCCCCTCGGCCAGCGGAGCAGGGGCCGCATCCCATCACAGGGGGAATTTTGGAGGGTCAGAGCTGCCGAGGAGGACGGCACCCCGAGCATCTTGGCAAGGAGGTGCATTGCAGCCAGGGATAGCACTGGGAAGATAAAGAAGGAGCTCTTAAATAATAATTTTCAGCTGAGCACAGCCTTCCAGGGATAAATAGGCAGCATCAGTTCTGCTTTCACGCATTGCCCTTGCCATTCATTTGCTCTGTAGCCTTATTCGGAGCCCAGGCCGTCTCCCCATGGTCCCTGGCCGGGTTCGGGTCTCTGCTGCGGGGATGTGCGACCCAGAGATGCTGGGGATGCTCACACCCGGCGAGTGCTGCTCCGTGCGTGTGGCACAGCAATAAAGCTCAGGGGTTGTACAGTGCTTTTCATCAGGAAGCAGCTCTCTAAACATAAACTAATTAATCACTCGTGCCTACCTGTCAGGTCAATGATTCCTGAGATTTTTAATCTAAAAATATTTCCCTTTTGAAATCCAGATGCACCTGTTTTGGCAACTCTGCTTTTGATTTGTTTATCTAGGGGGGGTTTAATTTTAGTTATTTTTTTTTTAACCTGTGTTGTTTTCTATTTGTATTTGGGCTTTTGATGTGCTTTAATTTAGTGGTTTTATTTTGCCCTGAAAGAATAGGAATTTGATGTCTTTCTTCATAGCAAGTTTGTCTCTCGCCCATAGCCTGTCACCTCCCCACTTCTCTCTTCTGTCTTTAAGGGTTTTGGCTGCCTTTACCTCTTATTTCAGTTTACGGACTGCAGACCCCAAACCATTTTCCTGATGAAATCTGTCCTCTCCCCTCGGATTTATTCCTGGGCGAAGCCGTGGCCGGGCGCTGGCGGTGCCGTGGGAAGCCTCCCGTGGTGGGGGGAGACGCCGCTCCTGTCTCCTCAGGGCTCGGCAATTGGCACCCGGCTCCAGATTTGGCACTGGGCCCCCATCCCTCCATATAGAAACGATCCTCCCTAGCATAGAATTCGTTATTATTAGCTCATCTCATTGGCAAATTTGCTGTTGTTGGGTTTTTTTCCTCTCTTTTCTTTCTCCCTGACCTTCCCACCTTTGTTGACAGCGAATGTTTTAATCACAAAAACGGCAATAAGTGCTAGAGTCCTGAAAAGAATGATTTCAGTAGAGTTTGACGCTTTAAAAAAAGCTTTGTTTAGCGTTAGCCAAACCTCTGAGCAGGGTCTTTTCCTTCCATTTTATTCTGATAATAGCCACGTCTTTAACTTATTTCTGAGTGAGGAATACCATAGGCAGTGTTTCCCCAGGTTTTTCAGCTGTTCTGGTTTTACTTCTTCTTGCCAACAGATTTTAGACTTTTTTTCTTTTTTTCCTTTAATGACAGGATAAGTCACTTGCTTTTGTTTGCGCTGTGGATCTGGGGGGATCAGACTCATCTCAGGTGTAAACAGGCACGGCTTTGTTAAAATCCACGCGACGTTACCCAGCTCTGGATGTGCGTGAGGGTGTGCTCGGGGTGGGGGGGTGTTTACAAAGTGCTTTTTGCTCCTGTGCCAGATGAGATGGGGAAATACAGTTCATTTCTCTCAGGAAATGCCTTTTTTATTCACTCATCGAGGGTTTATTTTATTTCTGTATTTTTCTTTTTGCAGCTGTGCACACCCCGTATCAGGTTATGCTTCTGTGTTCAAACACAGACCGTGGTGGGGCACACAGGGCACCTCCATCCTTCAGACCGGGGACATCCCAAGGGTCAGGATGCTCCCGTGTGCTTTTTCCAGGAAAGGAAGGATTTTTACTCGAAGCAATAATTGAGGCGGGGAGTACAAAGAGGGGAGGAAAATTCTCTCAGTGGAAAGTCGCTCGGGAGGATTAATTTATCATTGCCCTTTTTCTTAGCATGTTCACTGGAATAAGTGAGCGCTTTAAAAAAGGCAGTTTCCAAAGAATAAAATTTATTTCATGCATTTTTTTTGCTTATTTTTCCACTGTGTGGCTAAAAGCATGGCCTTGCGGGCCCTCTCCATCTGCATTTAAAGGTGGGGAAACTGAGGCACAGTCAGCCCTGGGCTCTGTGCATCTTCCTCTGCCATCTGGGGTTTCTGGCTGATGCAGGTGGTGCGGGATCAGGCCATAAGCAACGTGTTATCAGGCCATAAGGGACATGAGAGGACACCTGGGCAAGCTCAGGTCTGGGCTTCCCATCCCATGCTTGAGTCCAGGATATGGTCCCAATGCAGCAAGAATGGGTACATTTATTGGTATTTTTGGTTGGTGTTATTAGCAGTTTTACTGTTTATTTAAATGCGAAGTGTGGCTTTCTGGGTTACCTCTGCGGTGAGCTCTCTGCCAGTTCTGCTCTGCTTCTTCCCTGCAGGGAGGAAGGGAAGAGGCAGAGCGGGGAGCAGGGAGCTGGGGTGTCCCCATCGCCGCTGCGGGGCTGGAGAGCTGAGGATGCAGACTGCCTGTCGGGGTGCCCTTGGGGAAGGAAAAGAAGCCCCGTTGATGGGGATCAAGCTCCTCCAGCCCAGCCTGGGATGAGCATCCCCTTTTGGATGAGCATACCCTTCCCCAGTTAACTCCCGAGCACGACTCAGGCTTTCCTCTCCCCTTTGTGTCTCCTGCAGTGCTGAGCATCCGGGGGGCACAAGAAGAAGAGCCCACGGACCCCCAGCTGATGCGGTTAGACAACATGCTCCTGGCCGAGGGGGTAGCGGGCCCCGAAAAAGGAGGCGG
>NW_010193371.1:6273-11371 GCF_000695765.1 Mesitornis unicolor
CGCTGCGTCAGGAGGAGCCGGCTCGGACAACTCGGTGGAGCATTCTGACTACAGAGCCAAACTCTCCCAGATCCGGCAGATCTACCACACGGAGCTGGAGAAGTACGAGCAGGTAACAGGCTCCTTCGCGGTGGAGGACAGGGCTGCCCGAAGGCGGTGGCCGTGGGGTGGTGGCAGCAGGAGCCGATGCAGCCGGGAGAGCCACCGTCCAGTGCCGGCACCGCGGCGTGGACGTGCACAGCCTGGATCACTGCTGACATCTATTGTTAGGAGCGTGCGGGCCAATGCACACTGTTGCTTGGTGTTGGAGTGAAAACGTGCTTTTTTGGGGTTGGGTTTTTGCGCTGGGATGTGGTGCAAGAGTAGACTCATACGGGTTGCCCCTTTGATTGTCACATTTCACTCCTCCCCTAATATCTTGCCCAAAATTTGTCCTATGAAGGAGGAGTCCTCTTTGAGGTGCTGGCCTCAGTGCAGGCAGTTTTCCAAGCAAGGCTTGCATCAAAATCTTCCTTGAATATTTTTTCTGTTTGAAAAGTTCTTTCTCCAGAGAAAAAAAATGTTGTTTTTTTTTTTCCTTGAGGAAAATGATTCTTAAAAAAATAGAAAAACTATTTGGGTCATGAATGCAGCTATTGGTAATGCTGACAATTGCACGAAAAGCTTCGCAGGCCAAAACTCAAAACCGGTTTCTTTCAAACACTTCCAGATGTTTTGCAGACTTTTTTTCGCTGCCACGCGGCTTGCCCTTATGATGAATGTGGTTTCTATCCCGAGGTTGTGGTTTATGGAGTGTGAGCAAGAAAGCATCCCTCCTTTTCGGGTGCAAGATGGGGCTCTGCAGCCGGGGACCAGGCGGGGTTTGGGGTCTGTGGTTTAACGCTGTCTCTGCCGATGCGACGGGGCTGTGAGCAGCCACTGGTGCTGGGGTCTGTACTGGGTGAGCCAGCCCATTTTACCCAGCTTACTGGATGTGTGCTGGGGCTGGGGAATGTCTTGCCCCTTCAGGTGCCACATTGGCCAAGCTGAGGCTGCTGGGCAGCATCTTCAGGCCTGCACCCAGGGCTGGTGTGGAGCTACCTTAGATGGGTGCCCCCAGGTTGGAGCTGGAGTCAGGGTGGCCAGGCAGGGCTCTGGTGTGGCCATGAAGGCATTTTGGCAGAGCACTGGAGGAGGAGGGGTGGCCGGGCACAGGGAACACACAGGTTGGAAGGATGGCCTTTGGTGGCTGTCTTCAGCCCTTGCTGTCACTCCTTTGAGACACGGATGCAGGGTGGTGTGACATGAGGGAGCCTCAGCCCTCTCACATGGGTAGGAGTGGAGAGCACATCAGGGCTCATCGTTCAGCCCCTAGGCTGCAGAGAGGGAAAAAGACCCCCATGTCCTCTGCAATCCAGGCCCAAGGAGACACCCATGAAGGGCAGAGCCAGCAAGGACCCTTCTCCACAGGCACAGCCAGGGGCAGGCTTCAGGGTAGGACCTTCTGCTCCTTCCTTTCCTTGAGGGCGAGGGTTTTGTTTTGGTTTGGTTTTGTTTTGAGGACTCGGGGTTTCTCAGCCTCCGTCCTCCTCTCTCCAGTCCCACTGGTGGTGGCTGGGGGAGCTCAGCACCCGGCTTCGTGCAGCACCTGGCTGCTGCTATGACAGCACGGCGCTCAGCGGCAATTAAAGAGCATTAAAGGCTCTTTATTTCACACCAAGAGGAGATGAGCTGAAATTGCTCAGGCGTCTGGGAGCAAAGAGGCACCTGGCTGAGAGCTCTCATAGCCGGTGCTCCCCCCGGGAGATGGGAGCTGTCAGCTGAAGCTGGTGACTTGGGGGGCTCTGCTGGTTGTCTTGTTGGGCTTGAGCCATGGTGGATTCAGCTTGGAAGGGTGAGGTGGGAGACAGAAAATCCAGCCCCTGTTACCAGTCTACAAAATCAGTATTTCTGTCCCCTGCTAGCCCCTTTTACCCCAGCGTGTGGTGGCAACTGGGGATGCTGTCCCCAAAGCAGGTGCCTGTGTCCCAGGAGCACCGAAGGCTTCTCGAGCCATCAGTGCCTAAGTGCTGCTCTCAGCCTGGTTTTCGGGGCTTTATTCTGGGAATCAGAGGATCCTGTTGTGCCCATGAAATACTCATGAGGATGAGGGAGAGAGCAACGAAGTGGCCTTCATCCGGCCTCAAAATCACTCCCTTCTCCCCCTGACTTCTCTCGCTGCCCTGTCCTCACACACAGCATGGGGACAACAGGAGCAGCCAGCCACTGCTGTACCAGCAGCAGACTAATTGGGATTATTACCTGCTTGCCCTTACTTGTCAGGGCTCCCGCCTCACTCAGGCTGTAATTATTATCATTATTTACTTCTTATCCAATGCGCTAAGAGCACAGAGCAGGGCCGTGTCTCTGTGGGAGCTGCTCCTGTGAGTGAAGCACACAGGGCTCTGCAGGACACGTGGTGCTGGGGTCCAGCTGGGGCAGTGGGAGGACGCACAGTGTGTCAGAAGGTTCGTGGTCCTCCCCAGATACATCTATAGCTCCTCCACTCCCATCCAGGAAAACAGCGTAAGGGCTGGGACTTAGTCATGCTTTACATGAGTCCTAGGCCTTCGCTTGCCCCAGCTCCATCCATGATCCCCGAGAGCAAAGAAATTGGCTCCTGCCTTTCTCAGCATGTTTGTTAGGGGTCTTTCATGCTCTCTACTTGACAGATGAGAGAAATTTCTCTCTCCCCAGAGCCAACACCTTGCTCTGGGTCTGCCCTAAAAAGCCCCAGCCATTGAGGCCTCTACTTGCATCTCCTTCCTTAGCAGCACTGCCTCTGTACTGTCCTCGACACCATCGAATGACCTTCCGATCCTGGGGTTTCTTTTGCTTTTCTTGCCATCCCAGGCATGCAACGAATTCACCACCCACGTGATGAACCTGCTGCGCGAGCAGAGCCGGACCCGACCTATCTCGCCGAAGGAGATAGAGCGGATGGTGAGCATCATCCACCGCAAGTTCAGCTCCATCCAGATGCAGTTGAAGCAAAGCACGTGTGAAGCCGTCATGATCTTACGCTCCCGGTTTCTGGATGCTCGGTGGGTTCACTTCCCCAGATCCTTCTCCCCACCCACTGTGCATTATTGTTCAGGCCTAGGAGAGGGGTTTTGAGGTGTTGGAGTGAATCCAGGTCTACCTGAAGGACAGTGTTTCTTGGTCTTGAGCTGCAGAGGCTGTTTACCTTCCCTACCATTTAGTTGCCTGTGACTCAGCAAGGGAGGGGACAGCAATTCAAGACATCCCACCTCTGTTTCAGGAAGGCTCCCAGCTCTACCTTGAGAATTGCACATTGGTGACTTTGCTGTGGCATATTCCAGCAAACCTCTGTGGTGAAAACATGCACTTCAACTGGGGATGAAAGCTGATCCTCCAGCCCATCCCCTCTGGGTTCTTGCTCTTTTCCTTCTGTTTCATTTGTCCCTGATTTTTTATGTGCTGCAGAATGACTACGCTCCCCAGACTGGTTACATGCAGGCTGGGGCTGGGACTGCAGCCTGGGATGGGGAGGAGAGGCAGCTACACTGGGGGTGCAAGGGAAAAGGTAGCAGACAGATAATGCCCAGCTCTAAGTGGAACAGACTTCCCCAGAGATACAGCCATCAGTGCGTTCTCAGCATGGAGCTTTGCAGAGTAGCAGCGATGTCTTTGACCAGGGCACCCAGGTGCTGGGAGTCACTTTCCCAGGTGGAGGAGCTGGGTGCCAGTTTTAAGGCTTTTCTGTCAACTGGAGGATGCAGTGATAATTTGAGATGGAGACCCGCTTGCTTTGCAGGATGCTAAGAGAGGAGTCACCAGCAGGGTGCAAATGAGAAGCTTCCTGGCCATAAGTTTATTGCACTTCATGCTCCCAGGAGCAGGGGAAGGAGGGAGGGAAGTGGGGAAAGTCAGAGTATCTAAAATTGCATTTCTATTTCTGGATCCCTGGCACTGATTCCCTTTCCTTTTTTATTTCCCCCACTTTCTTCATGCTAAGGCGGAAGAGACGAAACTTCAACAAGCAGGCTACGGAAATCCTGAATGAGTATTTCTATTCCCATCTCAGCAACCCTTACCCCAGTGAGGAAGCCAAAGAAGAGCTAGCCAAGAAATGCGGCATCACAGTCTCACAGGTGAGAGAGCTCAGAAATACAGCAAAAATGGATACTGCTGGCAGGAAACCTTACTGTGGCGAAGGGCACTCTTGTTCTGAGTCAAGTCAGTCATGTCCCAGTGTTGGGCATTTAATTGCTAGATTAGTTCAGAGCAAGTTAGTGTGAGTGGATGGGAGAGCAGACGGCAAACTTGCAGATTGAAGCCATGGATGGAAAAGGAGAGTTTGGAAGAGGATTTAGAAGGGATGAAGACTTTATGGAGCGATGGCTGTGTGTGCAGCCAAGGTGTTAACAGCACAGACATGACCCACAGAGGCAAAGGCTTCTCCGCAAGGAATTAGTGCTGAACTGGCTTGTAAGAAGAGCTCATTTGAGCTGGAAGTCCATTCTTTAAGCCAAGGGATTCGAAGGCAGTAGGAAGAGTTGCACAGAGTTTGCTTGACAAGGTCCTGGTGGGAAGGGCTTGGGTCAGATGGGCTAATGGTTATAGTTTGTGCTCAAGGAGGGCAGGCTTTCTCAGGGTCACTTCTCTCTGTCATTACTCTTGTGCTGTGGAATGTGACATCTCCCTGACTTGCGTATCCCTCAAAGAAGGGTGGTCGATGAAGACACATTGAATTATTTCCGTACATTCAAGGCAGCCACGTAGTTCCTGGAGGCTCTAGCTTTGACCTGGGAGCTGCTAGGATTTGTGAGGAGTGCAGTAAGTCCTTGAAGTGTTCAGCCATACATTGCTCAGGCCTGTCTTTCTTTATTTCACCTCTTTTTGGAGCAAGCCTCCTGATTGGAAGCCAGTCTATATGGCCTCTGGTAGTCTTGTCCTCATGTGAGCTTAGCGCTCCTCTAGGCTCCCATTTGTGTTCCCCGTCTTGGGCCGTTTCCCAGGCCCAGGCAAATGCCTGTTCATTGCTTGAGTAAGCTGAAGACAGCAGTAGCATCTGGTGTCCTTGTGAGAGCATGTCTGCCTTCAGCAGGGGCAACAG
>NW_010193371.1:11402-29665 GCF_000695765.1 Mesitornis unicolor
TCACCGTGTTGAATGCCTGCTGAGTGGCTTCAGTCGCATCCCCTGGGTCAGAAGACCCAAACATTAATTCTTCCCAGAGTTACCTACGAGACACAGCACATATTGGCTTAAGTAAAGCTACAGCTGTCTTGATGCTTCCCCTCTCACTTCTAATTCATCTGTTCACACTTACAACTTTTCCCTCTCAAAGAGGAAATGCCCAGGAGAAATGCTGCAGTTAGGATAGTTTTTGACTGTGCTGTATCAAGGCTGCTTTGTGCCTTTCTCCAGGATCTTCCTCCCTTCTTCGTCCAAAGAAGGTAGAAACAAACACACATCCAGGTCTCTGTGTTTGCTGAGGCTAAGTGGGAACATGGGACAGCATGAATCTCTGCAAGTCATGAGCAGAGTTGACCTGAACTCAGAGGCTGACCAGGGGTAGGCAGGTTCATTGCTTCACAGGATTTAAGATGAAGATCAACTGTGGTGGCCGTTTATCCTGACTTCTTTCCCTGTGGTGCTCAGAGTTCACCCACCGGCTCCAGCAAGAGCTGCTGTAGAGAGATGGCCAGGTGGGGAGATCACGGTGGGCACACTGTCATTAATGAGAAAGCTGGACCAAGTGGAATGGAGCTCCTTGCAAACAGCACCTGCTCCTGGTGCCATTGAAATGTTCGCTCTCGATCCGGGTTAAGTGCTGATCTCAGTTACTGCCTTTTGCCTCCCAGGAGTCTCTGCAGGTTGTATTTTCTTTTCCTGCTCTGCAGCAGCGCAGGGTAGGGTACCTGCAGTTCAGCAGTAGGTAAACCGGTGGATGAAGCCACTTCTGTGTAGAAGCTGCTGAATGCTCTAGGAGCACTGCAGATAGGAAGCATCATAGGAATAAGAGCATATGGGTTTCAGTTATCAACACCCAAGCCAAAATGATGTCCCTAAGACAAGGGAAAAATCATGAGCTTCCCAGGATGAACATCCAGTGTTGTCTTCTGTGTCTTGGTGCTTCCCGTTTGGAAAGGAGAGCACTGATGTACTTGCTCACCCACGAGCAAAGGGAGAATGTCCTTGGAGTCCCACCAAAGAGGCTGATCTGCTAGCTCAAGATTGCAGCTCCAAGCAATCCTAGGAGTGTTGGAGCTCTTCTCGGAGAGTTGCAGCATCTGGCATTTGCCCATTCTCTTCATCTTGATGAGCTTTCCCAAACAAGGTCAGTGGTGGCTGGAAGTTGTCTTCTCCTTAGAGACCTGCACATAGGAAGACATTCCCCCAATTTCTCTGAAGCTGAGAGCTCCTCCCTAAACAGGAGATTATTTCCCACATCTTCCCTGAAATTGTTCAGTGCAGCTTAGTGCCCACAAGTGAACAGGGTTATCATCAGCAGGGTACTGAATGGGATTTTGGGAGTGCTGAATGGGATTTTTGGGAGGTACCCTGACGTTTTTCCTGGGAAGCAGTTCTGGCCAGATACCACAGTCTGGTTTCACAGACCTCAGAGCTATGCTGTCGCTTTGCCAGCATGCAGACTTTGGGGTTTTTATCCAGACAGCTGGCAGGTTGTCCAAGCGACCTTTCTGCCAAGCGTTCACACTGCTGATCCCAGGATATAACCCTGCTCAGACCTCTCCCTGGGGCTTCCTGAGGTTCGTGCATTGCACTGCTGCAGGCACAGGGACACAGCTTTCTCCAGGACTGACATGAGTAGAGCTGCACCGCTTCGTTCTGCATTCAGTTCTGGCCCACCGTTTTCAGCCATCCCCTGACTTGTGAAGAAGTTCATTTCCAAGGGACACACTTGTTCCCTGAGTCCAAAGTCAGGTCTTGGGACGAGCCCTGGGCTCCCTCTCCAGCCTTCCCCAGAAGCTCCTGGGTTATGGAATGGCTCGTGCTAAACCATACAAAGCCGAGCTCAGCTGGATGAAGAGCATCCGCCTCTGGCCTTTTGCACTGATTTCATTCAGATGGATCAAAAGCAGAGCTTCAGTGATACCAAGTGATATCAAGGCAGTTTTGTGTGTCAGCCTGAGTAAATTCATTGAGGCTTGTCCTGGAAGCCACACTGGCTTCTCCAAAGGGAGGAGAAGGGCATCTGGCCCTGTCAAAGGGATCTTCTTAGTGGACGTCCTGTCCACAGAGAACCAGATATATCCACACAAACCTGGCCCTCCCAACAGGGTCTCACCACCTTTCCTGGGCTTGGTGTGGCTGGAAGGTGCTTCCTTCTGTAGTTAGGAAAATGGGGGGGAGGAATAAAAGAATATGTGTTGCTTAACCTGAACTAACCCACCTTCCTCACCCAGCCGCGCTCTGCAGAGCCGAAACGTTAACGTCTTTGTCTTCTCTTAAACTCGCTCTAGGTATCAAACTGGTTTGGAAATAAGAGAATCCGGTACAAGAAGAACATAGGTAAATTTCAAGAGGAAGCCAATATTTATGCTGCCAAAACGGCTGTCACGGCTACCAATGTGTCAGCCCATGGAAGCCAGGCTAACTCACCCTCAACTCCCAATTCAGCTGGTTAGTTTTTGTTTTCTTTTTATTTTGGGTTGTTAGTGATCGTTTTTTCGTTTGTTCTTCCCACCCCCCCTCAATCTTTCTCTTGTTTTCTCCTTTTGGTTATTTCATTTTTGTATTTTCTGGTTTTGGTTGGCTTACCTTTGTGGTCTTAAAAAAGAGAAAAAAAAGGAGATGGGTTTGGCTTTGGGGTTTGTTGTGTGGAGGGTACTTGATTTTCTTTGCCTGTTTTTTCTTCCCCCCTTTTTTTCTTTTCTCTTTTTGTTCCTCTTCCCCTTCCCTTCCCTGTTCTGTTTTTCGTTGGAAAAGCGATGTGATCGGACCTTGCGACTGACGGTGCCACGCTGGGGGTTGTGTGCATGGATGGTAAACACAAAACCAGAAAAACGATACGAAAAAAGTTGCTGGGATTGCTTGCACTTTGGGGGAAGAAGAAAAAAACCCAATTAAAACATGATTCTGTAATGATTTTATTTCACTGGGGCTGACAGCGTAAGTGGCCCTAAGGGAGAAAACCCAGCATTTCTGGGATGTCCTGACTCATGCCATTTTGGGGATTGTTTGGGGTAGATTTTATCCTTTGGTTTTCTTTCTGTTGTGGTTACCTTTGATTGCTTACATGACCGTGTCTGGATCACCTGCAAGAGTGTGCTCTGTGTGAATTTTATTTTCCCTCTGTGTCAGCGTGATCCAGGGAAGTCCATGGATCGTTCCTTCCCTTTCCCCTTTCCTGTCCATTTGCTGTGGTTCGCATTTGTTTGTTTTGAGGGTCAAAGGCACAGAGCACTTTGCCCAGATTTCAACTCCTCGGCTAGAGAACGATGCTCAGTCCATGCCGGTGCCTACCACGAGGCCAGCCGGCCCAAAAATGATCCCGTGCTGCGGTTGACTGGTTGTGCTTCACTCCCAAGAGCAATGGAAAATTGGGATGTGTTTCAAAGGAGGGAGAAAAGTGGACTTCATGGGTGCCGTGTACTTTGTTATCCATGCAAATATCTGTGTGCCTGTTTCCTTTTTAGGGGTGGGCGGGAGAGTGGGAATGTGGCGCTGTTGTGCCTTTGAGCTCGGTGTCTGCTCACGGTACCCTTTCACTGGGGTGTGATGCTTGCCGTTATCAGGTAGGCTACTAAGAGACAGGAAACGATGTGGGAGCAAAGGGGATGATGGGCAGCAGGCGAAGCTGGATGTTAAATGGGCCGCTGGTGGTACCCCATGCTGGTTGCTGTCAGCAGATGTGCTTCTGTAGTGAGCGTAACCCTGCCTGTGGCAGGTATCGGAGGAACCACATCCCAAGAGCACCCTCAGGTCTGGAGGATTTGGGTGGAAGGTGGAGAAAGCAGAGCCAGAGGTCACACAAGGGGAGAAACCAGTGTGGGTCTCTGGCTGGCCTCCCGAGCCAGCTCCCCAGTGGAGGGCAGAGGCAGCCTGTTACCCGTGAGCACACCGGTGGTGAGCGGTGGTTGATCGCTCTGCGCTGGGAACTTGTCCACACCTCACAGGGACTCGTGTGGACAGCTTGCACAGGAGCAAGTGGTAGAAGGCTTCTTCAGCTGGGCGGTGGGGAGACATCCCTGCACACAACCCCATAATTTCCGAGGGACACGTTACTTGCTAGGAGTCTGCCCCCCAGAGCCACCTGGAGCAGAGATGTTGCAGGTCAGAAATACTGCTGGGAGTGCTCAGAGGGCTCAGGTGGACATGGCAGAGTTTTGCAAGGCCAGATGGCTTGCAGGAATTTTGTTTGATTCTTTTCTTTGTGGTTTGTTAGGTTTTGGTTTTTCCCCTTTTGTCTTCCATGGTTTGAACTGCTGAAGATTTAGTTGCAGTTTTTAAAATGTCATCCTTTCCAAACAGCTCACTCAAAATATGTGGTCAGGTGGGGTCTCTTGACATTAACACCCTCTGCAGAAAAGGCTGGAGGGTAGAGAGCAGAATTGCGTGTGTTGAGGGAGATGCCTACTGCCTGTGATGCTGTCCTGCACACCACGTCAGCTTGGGCCAAAGAGACACAGCTTTCCTTCTTTTCCTCTTTCTTCAACCGGAGTCAGATCCAGAGGTCTGCAGTAGCAAGCAAAGAGCTTCAAATTGCTTAAATGGGTTTGGATCTGGCCTGCGTGTAGTGGAATAGGCATTTCCCCAGTGCCTGCCCAGTCAAATAGTGCTCTGATGCGAGGCTGTTTCTTCGCCTTCCCCACAGACAGTAACACGGCTCTTTCAAAGATAAATTGGCCAGTGCCCTGCAGTAAACAGCTAAGATAATCCCTGGGTAACACTACGCTTTCAAGGAAGGACAAACAGTCATGTTATTAACGGGTAAGACTTGAGCTCCTGGGTCCTCTTTCTGGCTCACTTGCCTGCGCTCCAGAAACATCGACCTCTTTTCACGTGCCTGAAGTGGTGGCGGTGCTAAAGCAGCACATCAGTGCGAGGGGAGCTCATGGGCCACGGTGATCCTTCTTCTGCTAGAAGCAAAGCGTTTCTACTCTGGCCCAGATCCCACCACCCTCACTGTATGCTGCAGCAGTGGCAGAGCAGTGGGGAGGCCCTGCTGTCAGCACTGTTGCTGGGTCAGCTTGCAGAGACAGTGGGTTTGGATGTCCTTGTAAGTCCTCTCCTGAGAAGAGAGTTGGGAGTCCCTCAGGATTTTATCTGCAGCAGCAGTATCCCACGTTGAGATCTCCCCAGCTGAACCATGTGGATGTAACAGCTCAGTCAAGCATCCCTGCATTGTCACACTGTGGGGCAAAGGCACGTCCTGAGGACATCTGGAGTTGTGTGACCTCCCCTGCTTCAGGTTGTCCTGGAGGTGCTAGCAGCAAGAAGCACGCCTGTACACACTGGGTCTGAATTGACCTGTCTGTGAAGGATTTGGAGGATGGTGTCAAGGGCCACAAGCCACCTGAATGTGCTGAATGGCCCTCGGAGAGACATCAAAGTGGATGAAGAGATGAAGTACTAAGGTGGATGATGCCTCTCCTCTTGTACCATGCACTTTTTTCTGTTTTCACATCATTGGCCAAGAACTTTGCTGAGGAAGGAGACTGAACAAAGGCTGGTTTTGCAGTGAATTTTTAGGAGCTTCTGGTTTCAATACATTGTAGGGCGTGTGAAGAGAGCATAGGCAGAGGACAGGTCGTGGAAAAGAGGCAACCAGCAATGTAATCCCTGGAGGGCCATGATGTTGGAAGAGGAGGTGGAACTGGATGCGATGGGACCTGGGACAGGAGCTAAATTCATTTCTGCTGTGGCTGCGCAGGCCCATCTGTTCTCTGTGCTGATGCCCATGTTACTGGAGATTGGTGAATGGCTACAGTCAGTCAAAGAGATTGGCCACACATTGACAAGGGCGAGGATTGCATCTGTCCAGCCATCTGGCTCGTTCAAAGCAGGGTCCCCCATCCTCAGTCACCCAGGCCTGAATGTCAAACACCTTTTCATCCTGAATACGCACAGTTGGGCTTTATCAGCCAGATGTTCACATAAGCTGAGATGTCTGGCTCATTTGGGCTAACAACTCCCCGTCCTCACTTTGATTGCCTGGACAATCTCAGCTCAAAAACCACATGGCAAATGAAAGCTATTTTATGTGGGCAGACCCTTTTGCCAACAAGAGTCCTCAAGGGCCACACACAGGTGATGACATCCGGTGAAATCTTCCATGCAGAGCAGCCAAAATTGTCCTGGACTGGGTTTTTTTCCTCCTCACCCTTTTGTTTGTAAAAATAGTCTTGCTAAGGTACTGATGGAGGAGATCATGCTGTCTGGAAATGTACTTCATCAGGCGTGGGCCTGCTTGCTGTATCTTCTCTTCTCTGCCTTCCTCCTTTTGTGGCAGTCACTTGTCCAGAGCGCAGCGTTGGGGAGGATCCTGCTTCAGCAGAGAGGCCGTTCTGGTCATCGTCTCACTGAGCGTTGAGTGTTGGTTGGCAAGTGGAAAAGAACAAATGTCCTCTGGGTCATCCCAGGCTTTCAGACCTGCTATCAAACACGGTGGCTTTGTCCAGCTGAGGAGATACGTGGTCCATCAGGTTCTTCCCTCAGCTTTGACCGTGGTAGAAGCACGAGGAAAAGTTACAGGGGGTGTAAATTCTGTGCTTTCAATGTATACACGTCATTGCTGTTGACTTCAACCGAGTCTTACATGCGTGATCAAAGTCAGCTTCAGTGATTCAGTGTGCTGGATCTCTGACTGATTGGTTGTAGGTGGTATGAGGCAGCAGATGAGGATGGCTTGGTTTTAGCACCAATGAACACCACTACCGTGTTTGTTTATTCTTGTTGCTGTTTGCATTTTTGGGTGCATTAGAGAAAAGGACTTGTTAGAGGTCCTGGAAAGTTTGAGGTGGAAGTGGAGACGGTCAAAACGTTAGAGAAGTTTATCAGAGAAGCCGGGGAAGAAGCACTCTGAAGAGCTGGAGAAGTGGGGCAAGAAATACCAGCAGTCAAACTTGTGAGGATTTTTTAATTGGACGCAAACTTGAAGTGGGTTTTGCTCATCAGAAATGTTCAGGGTGGAAGAGATCTCTTTGCGGGCATTGTTTTGGTGCAGGCTTTCATCCAGCAGCAAGATCTGAGTACCATGGCACACTTAAACTTTTCCACCGCTCTTTCTGAAGCTGCTGTTGCCCTGATAGAAACTCAGCACAAAGGATGAGTGGTGATCCGTCTTGGGTTTGATAGGACGTCTGGATGCCGAAGATGAGCCATGGTTTCACAGTGCTACAAGTCATGAAAAGTGTGGATTTTTCTGATGTGTTTTTTTTTTGTCTACATGCAATAACAGCAAGGGACTTCCATGCCAAGATAAGAGCCTTTCCCTCCTGGATTCACAAGCTCTAAGACAGTTGTTACCCCTCAGTTCTTGAGGAGCTCCAGATCAAATCACAACCACTGAAAGCCTCTGGTGTGTTCACAGTGGAGCCTTTCAGAGGGACAGATTAGATTTATGACGGAGCCTCCTCTAGTGGAAGGATTTGACTTGTATTCCTGGATCTTGTCTCCATGGAGGGTACCAGAGTCTTAATTTTCAGGGCTCTTCACATTCCTGCCCCTTCTCCCACCCCAGTGTGTCAGCCCCTCTTAGCGGTGTCTCTGAGACTTTGGGCCATCATAACTCTCGTACCTGGCGAGTACCTAGACAGCGGAGTGCTGAGGCAGCAGAGCAGCATCGCAAAGGGCTCTCTGCAATTACGCCTCTGATACAAACAATCCATACATGCGGGGCCATTGGTATGCGCATATTTATCTTTGCATCCACGTCAGCGGCAAGACATATTTACCGCTTAGATATGCACATATATTGTAAAAATACCCTGTGCCAATTGCAGCGTATATCTTGTAAGTGACATCTCCAGCGCTCCTCATGATTTCCAAGACACCGGCGCTCTTCAGAACTAGAGTTTGTGGCTGTTTGTTTATTTTTATTTCCTCCCTCCCAGTCTCAGTTTTACAGCCAGGTTTGTTAAGTTTCACTAAACTATCAGTTAAGCTTATGGCATTTTTATTTATTATTATTGTTATAATTTCCTCTTGGTAGGGGAAGGTGTAATGAAATGTTGCTCTGCTGGGGGCAGAGTGGCAGTGGTGATCTGTCAGGTGCTCAGGGATTCCCGAGTCCTCTTCCCAGGACCTGCGTGGTCTCAAAGGTTTCTGCTCACCCTAAAGAATATTGTCTGCTTCTTTCTGAGCCGTTGCCTCAAAACCCTTTGGTTCTCAGCCGCTGCTGAAGAACGAAGCCACGTTACTGCCCTGTCCTTTTATGCCGGTGATCATTCAGAAGCGAATCATTCATAAAACCCAGTAGGAAGCATCTTTGTGTATGTGAAAAGTGCCCATCTTCACGCGTAAAGCTGAGCCGTGTCAGGGTGGGCTCTCCTCAGTCTGCCAGCTCATAAACATTTTTTGCCTTTAAAATAGCAAGTAACCAGAGAGGTTGGAAAGTGACAGGAGCCCTTTGCCAGCTGAGCAGAGGAGGTGATGGTTACAGCTGCCTTCTGACTAGTCCGGGTTATTTTACGCAGCGCTGTGGGGTTGCTCTCTGGAACAGGTTGGGCAGGGTTGACAGGGAGCACAGACAAAGAGCTATTCCTGGCTCTGCTGTATTCCGGCGCTGGTGGGAGGGTCCTGATCCAACATGCACTGTGCTCAAGATGAGTCTTTCTCTTGGCTGTCTTGGGCGTTGTATCTAGCAGTGATGTTTCTGCTTTCCTTCAATTCTGAGCATTGCCGGCACCCGACAGAAGAGCCAGTTGCAAAGAGCTGCAGAGAGATTAGTGAACACGAAGTCTCCAGCATAGACCGCCCACCTGCTCCTTGATCTTTCTTGGAGGTGGCTTTCTTCAGAGGATCCTTCCTGGTCCACCTCCAGGGCAGACCTGGGGCCTGTCCAGTGTTTGTTCCCTCTCCAGCAAAGGGAGGGGGTTTGCCAGGCGTTTCTCAGAGCGTACGCATGAGCCATAGTTGGGCAACTCCACCAGGACTGTGGTGGCCAATCTTCCAAGTTGGAAGTGGCTTTGGAGATGATGAGAGTGTATTTGGGGTTGAAGCTGAAAGCGTAGCTGACCTGGGCCCCTGAAGTCTCTCCTTTCCAAGGCTAACGTCATGTATATAACCAAACCTTGCACGTGAGCTGTCTCACACTTAACGCGCTGATCTGCACGACAAGTTCTGAAATAATCCCATAAAACCCTTTTATTTATTTTTTAACTCCCTTCCCTCCTCACCCGCCTTCCAGTTACGTGATGGGTTTGTTTCTTCTGTTAAGTAGTTGAGGAGGTGCTCAGACATCTTGAAGCTGGAAGCAGAAAGCCTTGTTTCTGCAAAGGCAGATTTTTTTTTTCTTCTTTTAATTTAGCAGGGATTTTTTTCCTGATCCCACCCAACCGTCTTCACTGTTACCATTTTTTAGCGTAACGTTGACGACTGATGCATGCAGTGGGGAATTTGCTTACAGAGCTCGTTCTCCTGGGGCAGCTGGCCAGGAGGGCTGTGACACCCTTGCGTTCCCTCATGGCCCATCATGATGAAGGACACTTGCTGACGTGATGGGTGCTGGGAGTCTAGCCCAGATGCCTTCGTGTTTTTGTGAGCCTTTGCTCCTGGCGCGCTGCAGCTCCCACTAGTGATGGGTTCCCGATCCCCACACATTGCTCCTTTGCAGAGCTCTCTGTGACTCAGCGGGAGCTCCGGCCATGGAGCTGGATGGTGTCTGGATGTGCTCCCCTGCAGAGAGCAGCGCAGTGTGGACTTACCCACCCCGATCTGACCTGCTCAGAAACAGCAGGAGCGTGGGCCTGGCTTGCCCTGCTGAAAAGACTCCTGGTCTCTCTAGCGAGGCTCGTTTGGCTAACTCTGTTCTCCAGTGCAGTCTGCTGGGTGGACGCCTCCAACAACCGAGATTTTCAAAGCTGCCTGAAGGATTTTGATACCCTGAAATGAAGGGAAAGGGCTGTCCACGTCTTCCAGGCTGGATTTTGTTTGGCTCAGCAGAGGGCATGAAGAATCCTTCCTCCAGCTGAGGAGCTGTTGAAGAATGTTCTTGGCATTGAGCTGTAACATGTGGCTTTGAATAACCTCAAGAGTGCATCCTTTTTTTGTTTTTTTTTTTGCTCGCTCTGTTCTTCATACTACTAACCTGACTGTGTGTTTTGGTTTTGTGGTTGCTTTGCATGTTGTTCCTTCCTCTTGGCTGAGAGTCATGGGGTGGATCTTTTTCCTTTCTGTGATTCAGGTGCCTCACTGTTTCCTTTCCAGGTTCTTCCAGTTCTTTTAACATGTCAAACTCTGGAGATTTGTTCATGAGCGTGCAGTCTCTCAATGGGGATTCTTACCAAGGGGCCCAGGTTGGAGCCAACGTGCAGTCACAGGTAGGGACCCATCCGATGTACTGCCAGTGAATGCATTAGTGTTGGAGGAGCCTTTGATTGTATTGGCACTTCTCCCTCCTGTCCGAAAAGAGCAAATCTCAACCAGCACAAATGAACCAACCAACACTTCAAAAAGGCAAACCAAACCAAAAAAACCCGACCAACCGACCAAAAAAAGCAACAGCAACAACCACAAAAAAAAAAAAAACAATCCAAAAGAAACCAAAACCTAACACCCAACCAAACCAACAACCATGGTCTTGAGGAGAATTGCCCACACTTTGTGAATGCATTTGGCTCTGGCTTGATAGTCGTACCAGGAGGAGAGCAGGTTCAGGAGAACAGGCATGAGCTCAAACAAAAGCAGCTGAGGTTTAGGTTCTGCTTGCTTTATTCTTCCAAGGGAAGGGGCCAGATGTTTGGACCGGTGTCTCATTATACAAGGCTTCCACTTACTCCTTTGATGCCCAACCAGGTGTCTAGTGAAAGGCAAGAAATGCTTAAATAAACAGCTAGATTTTTTTTTAATTTTTTTTTTTAAATAAAAGCCACTCCTCATCATCTCCCCACCTCCCCAAAGTCCAGGCACTCACACCACCCATGTACACTCCAGCAAGACAGAGTAGGGGAGCTTTGAGCAGTGTTACTGAAACTTCATCCCATGCTTTGGGCAAAAAGAAAGCATTTAAAATACCCAGGAACCCACTCAGATCTCCCACCTCCCAGCCAGTGTCCAGATGTGCCATGAGCCCACTCTCTTGCATCTAAGGCTCTGTACTGTGTTGAGAGACAACAGCCACTCTGACACTTCTGCATTGGGCAGGGAGAGCTCTCTAAAGGTTGCTTCCCTCACGGTGCTGGCTGCAGAGCACACGGGCCGTCCGTGGGTGACGAGACGTGCTCGCTGTGCATGCCGCTGCTGGGGCTGGGCTGGGGGAGTGGAAGGAGAGGACCGGGGTGTCCGGAGGAGAGCTGCCGGTGCCTTTGCCATGGTAGGTATAATCTCTTTCTGAGCCCTCTGAAATGCAGGCACTCCAAGGATCTCCTTCCACTGCCCTGGGCTTCCCAGTGCTTGGGGCCACAGGCTGGAAGGGGATAGGGGTAGGACTGTGGGTCCTCAAGCGTGATGGTGGAGCTGGTGGCTGTGATGTTCTCCAGGAGGTCCTACCCCATCCATGCTTGCTACGTTGTTCTTCCTCTCCACTCTGCGGAAAGACTTGGGACCGAGGAGAGCGTGACAGGGCCACCGGGGCAGGCCGGGGGGTGACAGGGGAGGAGCAGTCCTCTGGCTCAGCTCTCACCATAAGACCAACTGTGGTTCTCTTTTACCCCTCTTTAAATATATACCTTTATCTTTATTATCATTGTTCTTCTTGTTATTATTACTGTTTGTTTGCATCTTGCCAAAGATGAACTGAAGCGGCTTTGCCCACCAACCTCTTGTTCGCTCTAATTTGTGTCTTTGTTGTCGTTGTTCTGTTTAGGTGGATACCCTTCGCCATGTTATCAGCCAGACAGGAGGATACAGTGACGGACTCGCAGCAAGTCAGATGTATAGTCCGCAGGGCATCAGTGTAAGAAAAAAAAAAAATAGGCTTGGGTTCTTGGGGTTTTTGTTGGTTTTTGGTGGTTTTTTTTCATTTTTGTTTTCTCACTACCAATTATTTCAAAGCCATAGGGCTCAGAATGCCACTTAGTAGGACTTGTCTTTGCTTTTACGGTCACCTAGTTTATTGCTTCTGTATCGGTCACGCCAACGGCAGAGCTTTGCCCACAAAAAAAGTGGCGACCGGGCAGGCTCTGTGCAGGCAGCTGGCGTCTAGGACTGTCAGAGCCGATCAGCGTTCGCCTGGCACCTGCGGCCACACGCGCTCGGCCGAGAGGAGCTGCTAAACAGGTGACACCTCGCGTAACCGCGGTGGGGAATGTCACCGCGAACGGCCGGGTCCAGAAATGGCTCCACGTGGAGGCCAGTGGCGCCATCCTGGAGCAGCCGTCTAAAAATAACCCATCCTGGCTGCCATCCGAAAGCACGGCGGCGATGGGGTTGGCGGCAGTGATTGCAAAAAAGAAGGGAGAGAACAAAAAAAAAAAGGAAAAAAGACAAAGCCAACCAACGTCAACCCAAGAAAACCTCACCCAACCGGACTGGGGGAGGATGCGAGGGGGAGGGCGGTCTCTGGAGCATCTTCTCCTTGTTCTTGGGTGCGCTGGCGGGTTCTGACTAGCATGAAAATTCGTAGCGACAAGCTGTGTCGCACAGGGGGAAATTGATCAGACACACACAAGGAGAACCCAGTGTAGATTCGGGACAGCAATCCAACTTCATTTCTCAGATCAATCGTCCGCCATCTCAGCGGCGGTGACAGCAAGCTGGGAGAAGAGGGCAGCCTGGAAAAGGAGGCTGTGAGCGCCGAGTGGGTGGTGGCAATGGTGTCCGGGGTGGCACAGAGGAGGGGGCAGCTGGCCCTGGATGTGGCTGGCTGCTGCGGTCCCTATCGAGGAGGCCGAAGGTTGAGGTGGGGTGGTCTCGGGCTGTGCAGGAAGGTGTTGGTCCTCCGGGTGGGACGGTGGTCCCGGTGGCCGAGCACCCCAGCAAGGTGCACTGTCCAGTCCCGTCACCCTCCCGACCAGGGCTTGTGCCATTCGTCACCGTGTGTGTGACCATCTTTGGGCCATCGGCATGCAAACAGCCACCGCTGGCATGGGGAGAGGGTGCAGGGAGAGGAGGGCAGTGGGACGGGGGGCTGCACTCCCCTCTCCTGTGGGCGCTGGGGCTTAGCGGGCGGCTTGACGTCAGGAGGCAGAGGCAGGGAGGGTTTGTGAAGTAATGTAATTGAACATGTGCAGATAATTATGTCTCATTACATAAGCCCGTTGCAAAAACGGCACTTGGAAATGCCACATGAAAGAGCCTATCGTTCCGCATTAATTTCTCCCTGCGCTGATGCACTCCCCTCTCCTGTGGGCGCTGGGGCTTAGCGGGCGGCTTGACGTCAGGAGGCAGAGGCAGGGAGGATTTGTGAAGTAATGTAATTGAACATGTGCAGATAATTATGTCTCATTACATAAGCCCGTTGCAAAAACGGCACTTGGAAATGCCACATGAAAGAGCCTATCGTTCCGCATTAATTTCTCCCTGCGCTGAATTCATTCCCTTTCTGGCTTTTTAATACTTGGAGAGTAAATGAATCGCAGGCTGATCATGATAAGAGATGATACTTTTGTATAAATTAAAATACCCCCAAGGAAAGAGGCTGAACTGATTATAGTTGCAGTTGGCTTGGAAAATAACAGTGGGCTGGGTTAAACCAAAATTTGGGGGGGAGGGTTGCTGCCGCGGATTATGAGGCAGGGAGGAGGTAATGGGAGAGAGGAGAAGAAAGAGGCAGTGAAAACTCAAAAGCCAAATAGGACAAGGAGAGCTGGGCTGGTGTTTCTGGCTGCGGTAATGGAAGAACCGATATTACCATGAGCAACGCTGGGAATTGGTGAGCTGAGAGTGGCAGGGGCTCAGCGGTCACCCCTGCTCTTCCCAGACGGGGATCTGACATGGTGGCATCTGATGACTGCACAGGATGGTTTTCAGGGTGGGCAGGAGACCAAATTCAATGCTGTTCAGAGAGGGACAGGGTAGCAAGTGGGCAAAAGGACCACCCAGGTTTCAAGGTGACTCCTTGTTTCCCCATAAAGCTGTGGTGGACGTGGAGAGGAAGGGAGGGAGCCCAGAGCTGAGCGGATAGTTCAGGAAGCATCTTCTGGCTTGTCTCTCTGTCCCCAGATGTTTTGCTTCCCCTGTATGCTGAGCAGCATGCTCCTGTCCGTAGCTTTATTTGTCGCTTAATGCTTTCTCGTCCAGCTAGGTCCATTGACAAATCCCAGTTTGTCCACCCTTGAAGTGTGGCTGCATTGGTCCTGGGCAAGGTCCTGGGGAGCTGCTCGGTGCAGGCCGGGTGGCTCCTGTAGCAGGCAGGGCTTCCCTGCCTCTCCCCTGAACCCTTTAATGCCGAGGAAGGGCAGCGGGATGCGGCGGGAAGCTGCTAGTGACACAGAAAGCTGCCGTCCCCACGTCACCCGAGCGTCCCCATGAGCTGCTGGAAGGAGATGAGCCGAAACCTAGTCAAGAGCCCTGTCACAAAGATGTCTGCACGGGGCTGAGGTTAAGTCATCCCCGGAGCCCGTCAGGGCTGGGAAGTCAGCGGCAGGTTGCCCAGCTCCAACGCTGCAAACCTTGGCAGGGGAGACAGCGCTCGGGGTTTGCCTTCCTTGATGGAGGATGAATTTTTAAATGCGTGTAAGTCGTGACAGCTGAGGACAGGAATCTACCCAAAGCCCAGTCCCCTCCGCAGTGCTGCTGCTCGACAGCTGACAGGCCGCTCCGCAGGGCGAAAAGAGCTGGAGTCGGTTCTGCATCGTTAGCAGGATAATGGGCGATGTCCCAGCTATCATGATCTCCATGACCCGCAGCGGTGGCTGAGGCAGAGCAAGAACAGCCGCCTTCTCCTCCGCAGGTGGGGACGGCATCAGGCAGCGCTGGTCCTGGCGAGGGACAGGGATGCTCTTGGTGATGGAGGGGTGGTAGAGACAGGAGCCCTCTTGAGGATTGAGCCTTGCTTTGGGTAGCACTTAGAGGAAGGAGGGCCACCTCTACCTAAAAGGAGGGAGTGTTTGGGGTCTCATCCAGCCTTTCTTGCAAGCTTTGAAGTTGGGGGTTTTGCACCATTAAATGAGAGGGGTCTGGTCCCTCTGGACATTGCCTCTTCATGGGGATCCACATGTCTCCTCAGCCGGGGGTCCCCAAGGCTGGGGCTTTTGAACCATTTAGCTGGCAGGTTCTGACAGGTTCCAGTAGAAGTTGGATCCTTATTGCCATAATCCTTTGGAAGGTCCCAACCCAAAACATCACCCTTTCTGCTGCTGCTTTGTGACCCTATATCCACAAAGGGTTTTAGGTTCTCGTTAACCGCCTCTGAAAAGAGGCGTCAGGCTCTGAGTGAGTCATGCCTGCACATGACAGAACCTCTGCACCACACCATGCTCTTGGGGATTTGCATCTAAACACACCTGTAATTCAGACTGAGGATGCTGCAAATGCACTGAGGGGTGCATTTTAATGAATGGACTGTAGTCATCTTAAAGAAGAACCTTTTCAGAAATTTCTTTTTGGACTTTATTTATATGGATCATTTGAAAGTCAAAAAATGAAGGGCAATTTTTAACATTCATCGGAGTGCAAGGCTTTTTACTTTGAAACACTGTTTTGCAGAGCTGTGCCTGCTCACAGAGCAGTGTTTGTCACCATGACGGTGGTGCTCAGTGGCAGGGAGTGCCGTTGAGTTTTGCATCCATTCTTGTTGGTGAGGATCTCCAGGCGCTGGTACCTGTAGGAGGTGAGACCTCCTCGCTTCTGCTGGGACCCTTTTCTCTGAGAATTCGGGTCTTGAAAAGAAAGTTGTTGCTCTGCCTCTCGGCAAGCTGCAGTTCATCATCATCATGATCACGAGCAGCGATATGGAAGCTGGTCCTGCAGGGCTTCAGTGCGTGAGCCCCATCCATCGCAGATGCCTTGGTGTGTCCTGTGACTGCCACTGTGACCCTTGGGAAGTGATTGCCAGGCAAGGCTGGATTCTCTGGTGTGCAGTAAGAGCTTCAGTGTGTATCATAAGGAGACCCCTAAAGAGCCCATAAGGCTCATAAAAGCTCAGAGGTCTGAAACCTCTCTGAGGCTACTCCCCATCTGTCAGACTTGGCAGTGTCTGATGTGTTTGGGGACTGAGCTGACACCCCGCCCTGATGATGGTAGGACATGGATTTGGTCACAGAAGATGGGACAGTGAGACAGCCTCCGTTCAAAGCACGAGGCTCCTTTACAAATTGGCAAAGCGTCATCTCCCAACCCCACGTAGGAGACCTGGGCTGAGAGCCAACCAGACTTGCTTGGAGGTGACAAAAATGCTGTGACCTGGTGAAACGGGCACCAGAACCAGTTGCTTCAGCAGTTCATCAATGGGGCTCCACCACTCGGACAGCCACCAAGGCCTTTGCCTATTCTCTGGCACCAGAAGGTGACACGTAAAGAGATGTGAACTCCAGGAAAGGAAGAACAAGTGTGGATGGTGTTTACTTGCTTCCTCCACCCGGGGAAGGATCTGGCCTCATTATGGAGGGCTTATCCATACCAAAGGATGGCATCAAGATGCTAAAGTTATGGACAACCTTGGGGTGTCCTTTCCATTGCTTGACTCGTAACTCAGAGTCTTGATAGGCAGGAGGGTGTGGGGTCTATGGAGGGTGCCCCAGTCAGGGTCAGCCTCTCCCCAACATCCCCTGGTCTTCCCACTGGATGCCACTGAGGTGATCAGCAGCAGCACAAACTCCTGCAACACGTGGAGGCTGATTCCCAATGGTGAGCACCACGGGGCTCCCCAGCGTTTTGAGGGGCAGGGTGCTAAACGTGGAGGCACCGCCATCATCATCTGCAAGATGCTCTTCCTCTCGCTCCTTCCAACCGCAGCTGGCACGCGAAAGCCTTGCTAAAAATAGTTGAGCACAATAGGGACGGAGCCCTGCTCCGCACAGCCCCCTCCGCTCCCCCCTCCAGCTCGCCGTAATGACCCTGCAAACACTAAATGGCATCTGAGTGCATTAAGCAGCAAACTCTCCGGTGACATAGCAATTATGGCTCTGAAATAGATTTGGTGCGTCACAGAAGATAAGGGTTTTGAAAGTTTCTGTTGTGATTATAGCTTGTAACTCCAACAAATAACAGGCTTGGTAATAAGAGGCTGCCAGCACAGCTATTGTGGTTCTCTCTCACTGATGGCACGTAAATTGCTATTAATGTCCTAAGTGTACTTGAATATGCCAGTCTCGGGGCGGCGGAGTTGGCTCTGTGTCTCTCTTTACGTGGCCTGTCATTGTCGGGCTGATAATCTACAGTAATTGCTGCCTCTTGCAGCGGTCCAAGACGTGTGAGGGTGGATATTGCATCTCGGGGCCCGGCCACGGATGGAAGCTTGTGAAGGGAGCGGGCATGGCGAGCCTGGGGTCTCTGCAGGTGGGGTTGGTAATGTTGGCGCATAGTCTGGTTCTGTCCTTGCACCCAAGGTGAAGTGGAGTTTGCTACGCTGCTATAGCAAGCTCAGGTTGTGATTCTGGTCTTCCTTGCTGGTGCCTGAAGCCCTTTGCGAGGGAGCAGCTTTGCACGCTCCTGTGCATGCGTGGAAGCACACGCAAGCCTGTTGGGTGTGTGCACGGCCCGGTCTTTCCTGCTTTGTGCGTGTCCTGCTGCGATGTGGTTTCATCCCTCAAAATGCGGGTCCCCACGGCTCACCCGCGGTCAGGGCCGGTGATGGATGCCCTGTGCCAGGAGGCAGCGGGACAGGCAGGCAGAGAGGGACTGCTGACTGGAGCTCAGGCAGTGGTCGGGAAGGACTCATTAGCCGAGCACTGAATCAATGTCAGCGCGAGCAGAGGAGGTTGGGTGCGACATCTGCTCCTCTCCGAAGGGGATGGCAGCCGTGGAGGAGCAGCTTCTGCGCGCTGCCGGCTCCTGCCTGCAGCAGCCGGGGTCCTCCAGCAGCCCTGCTCTTGAGAGGCTGGAGAATTTGGCTCTGTGTCTGTTTGTAGAAGAAACAAGTTGCCTGCCCTGCTTTGTTGTGTGAATCCTGGGATGGGGTATGGTTGTGGCACCTACGTTATGCTGCGCCTTGGGGTCCCTCGAGGAGGGGCGATGGGGTGCATGAAGGACCAGCCTCGGGGCGGCAGAAATTTGTTTCTGGCTTTACTGCAAAGCGAGGAGGGGAAGGCTGAAAAACTGGGAACAAAGAGGTGGCCCAAATTCCTGAAGGCAGCCTTTGTGGTGGCAGGACAGGTGGGTAGGCAGCGTGTCTTCCCCACGAGAAGGCTTGG
>NW_010193371.1:29743-34377 GCF_000695765.1 Mesitornis unicolor
GGAGCAATGCTGGGGCACATGCAGCATGGCTCAGGGGGTCCTCAGGACACATGTTCTGTGTGTTCAGAGCACCTGGGTCCAGATGACATCCCAGGGTGGGGTTTCTGGGAGTGAGGTGTTTGCTATTTTCCTCCTTCTGTATGGAGAAAGGTCCTATTGGAGTGTAAAAAACATCCAACAATCAGAGTCCAGGGTTTCTGCCAAAATACATGTCTTTGAAGGGACAGAGTTTCCATGAGTACTTGCAATTTATCAAAACCTCTGTGTCTGACAGAGCTGTTTCTGGCACCATCCCACTGATGGAGCTCTGTGGTGGGATGGGGAAGCTGGAGAGGACATCTTTGCCTCCTACATCAGCCCTCACCGAGGGAGAGGCCGGGGACATCCGAGGCAGACGGGTGGTTTGGGTAGGGCTGGGTGTGCCGTTGGGTGACTGACGTCTCCGTGTCTCCCTCCCCGCAGGCTAATGGAGGTTGGCAAGACGCTACTACCCCGTCGTCGGTGACCTCCCCCACAGAAGGCCCTGGCAGTGTTCACTCTGATACCTCCAACTGATCTCCCAGCAAATTGCATCCCTGGCTGAGCCGGCCCCGGCGGGGGCGGGAGGGGAGGGGGCCTCTCCTAACACCGCAGCAGTCAGACTGGAGGTGAACCCAATCAGCACACACAAGAAGACTCCTTCTCTTCTCTTCTCTTCGTCGGGATGCTTTTTTCAGCCAATCTGGACACTTCTTTATACTCTCTTCCCTTTCTTTTCTGGGTAGAAGCCGCCCTCCCCCTCCCTGCCACCGCCACAACACCACTCCCTTCCCCTCACCCCTTCCCACCGAAGGATGTGTCGACAGGTAGAAGGATTTTAAGGAGGAAAAGCAAAAATCAACTGCCGCCACACAAAGCAGCCCCAGAGCAGTGTACGGCCTCGCGCTGGGCGTCTTTCTGAGGAGCCACAAACGTACCTCAGTCGCGTCCCGCTCCTTTCCTAGCAGGCAGCCCCCCTCGCCCCCACGCCGTCTCTCACGCTACCTCTCCATAGGGAAACGCCACCGCAACCCCGCTGCCGCCTCGCCTCTGCCGGCCACAGCCAGCACATCACCTCTCCGTGCCCGGCCCTGCCTCGGTGAGCTGTCCCTGGGCGCTGCCGGTGACGGGGTGGGTGGACGCAGGCCCCTGTGCACGTGGGAGAAGGAGCCGGTGTGCTCCCCTTTCCTTCCAAAAGATACCGGCCCATTCCCAGCCCCAGGGAAACCACCGGCGCTTCCCACTCCCTGCCGTGCTCCCCTGCACGTCCTGAAGCTGGATGAACCCCCACCATCCTCCCTGCCCATTTGTTGGAGGGGAGGAGAGGAGGGAGGAAATGAGGCAGAGGTGGTCGAGAAGCGGCCGTCGCTGATGGGGCAGGTTCTGATCCCCTCCGCAGTGTTTGATGTGATCGGGCATTGATGGTTGATGGGACCTTGGCCGTTTTCTCACAGCACCTAAGGAGGCCGGCGATAGAGTTGTTTTTCTGGCAAGGGGAGCACTGTGGGGTGTTGGCTCGTGTTTTCAGGATCGTGCCGTGCTGTGGAAGAGGAGGAGGTGGGTTCCCCAGTGCAGGCAGGACCCACGCAGGGCCCCTGCCCTCCCAAAGTCGTGCCAGGCAGGCAGTGAAGGACCAGCGGCAGGAGCCCAGGAACTGGGTGTGATGGGCTGAGCTCCTTGCGTGCTGTTGGTACGGGTTAATGCAGCGGGTTTGGTTGAAGGTGAAGGCTCTGCGTGACGGGTGGGTGCCCTGCCTGGGGATGTCTTTCAACTGACGCTGCTGGCTTTGTCCTGAGAGTGGCATCCTAAGCCCTGGGAGCCCAGCTCTTCTGATCCGCTCTTTGGGCAACCAGAGGTGGGTGGTAAGCGAGGCTTCAGCCTGTTGAAACACCGCGTCAGACAGCTGATGCTGGGAGGACACGGCTTTTGTTGAGGAGTTTATCCTGGCCAATGAGCTGAGCTTTGTGCTGGGGTGGTACTTTTGGCTGCTGGTTCTTCCCGTAGGCACGAGGAGGCCGAGCCGGCCCGCAGCGAGACCCTGGGTGTTGTGGGGACTGGTGTGGGTGCAGCATGTCTGGCACCTTGTGATGGACCCTAATACTTCTTGGCCACATCTCATGCTTTTGCATGCCCATGCCTACCTGCCCGTGCTGGTGCCAGCCACTTCAAGATGGGAACTGCCCACACAGCAGCGTAAAGCAGGAACCATTTAAAACTAAAGCTCTGCCAGAAAAATTTCCACCGTTTGGCTGGAAAAAAAGGACGTGCCCGTGACTCCGATGTGCCGGCCCTTTGCAGCGTGAGGCCTGCAGCGTGACTCACCTGAAGTGGAGGTGAAGCCTGTCTTTCCCTGGGCAGCAAGCCCAGAAGGCTCCAAAAGACCCACTCTGCAATTTGTGACTTTCCCCCAAACACCAGAAGTCCCAATTCAGTGGATTTTTCTGTTTCTGAGCTGGTGGGATCAGAGTAGGACGTGAAAGGCGGAGAATAAACAGCACAAGCTGCTCCTTGCTTAGTTCTTGTCTGCAGCAGCAAGACGCTTTCTGCTTCTCCTTTCACATCCACGCCCGGGGACAGGACCACGTTGCAGAGCAGGATGAGACCTGCGAGGTCTAGGGCTGCCTCCCACCTGGGAGTACGTTAAGAGCAACGAGGTTTTCTCCCCTGAGGATGGTTGCGAGGTGCTGCCCATCTTCCCGAGACACGCGCCTTCCCGCTCTCCTCCCGGTGCAGCCTTTTAACCATTTCTAACTTGATTTCACGTGACACCGTTCCAGCAGAGCGTTTCAGGGATGCGAGACTGGGCCAGCTCAGCTCTCCATACCTGTGGGAATACCACGGTGCCTCCTGGAAACCAACCGCGAATGACTTGAAAGCACGAAAGCACCCGCTCACCGGAGCCAGCCGTGCTGGGGCTGCCTCCCCCTGGCCTGCAGCAGCTGCCACTAAACCGGCGGCCCCTGCCCCTCCTGCCTGCACCCCCTGCCCGCGGCACCCCCTGCCCGCACAGGGCGCTTGCTCCTCCACGGTACTTTGCAAATCACCTCCTGGGTCCCCCGGGTTGGTCCCGCCGGTTTGCGTTGGCGTAGCTGCTCGCTTGCCTTTTTCTTTGCTTTTTTTGATTTACTTTTGGGTTTTGTTTCTCCTCCCCTTCCTCGTCCCCGTCCCCATGCCCCCTGCTCACTCAACCCCAAGTGTTGTGGGGTTTTTTTCTCTTCTTCTTTTTATTTTTTATTTTTTAATTATTATTTTTTTTCTGCCCAGAAAAAAACCTGACTTCGATACCAAAAAAAAACCGAAACGAAACAAAACAAAACAAAAAAAAAACACAAAAAAAATCAACAAAAAACCTGCAGAAACTCAAAAAAAATAAAAACAAAAAAAAACCCACAAAAAAAACTCGACGATTCTTTCAGCTTTATTAACATTTTCCATTGTTTCTTGCGATTTGTGTCTCGTTCTTTGTAGTATTGATGATAACGAACATTTGATAATGAATGTTCTTGTATATTCAGATAAAGGAGAAAAAGAAAAAAAACCAAAAACGCAGTCGGAATTTAATAGTGTTTATAATAAAAGGATAAAAAATGACCCTCTTAGCACGCAAAATGGAACAGGGGGAAGGTCTTGTCCCTGTTCTTTCTGTGGCAACAAGCGCTTCATTCCTGTATAGTTTATAACATCAAACTACCTACATTCATCTTCTTTTCTTTGTTCGTTCGTTTTTTTCCCCATGGTTCGTTTTTATTTTTTTTCGTTTCCATTTTCTCGCATTTGTGAATTAGTTCCAGAATGCTAGAAAAGTGTAGAGTTGTGCACACTCATTTCTTCTTACACAATGTTTAAAAAGTGACGGTAATTCATTTTGTAAAACTTTAAAAAGAAAAAAAAATGGTTGGAATAGTGAGCATTAATAGGTACAGTCTAACACTTTGTGTTTCTTAACGTTGAGACCCAGAAATTGCCTTTTATTTGATTTTTTTTTTTTTTTTGGCATTATTTGGGAGGGGAGGGAGGGCTTTGATGATGATGCTGAGTTTCTCTGGACCCGGCCGAGCTGCCGGCCTCGCCGCTTCCCCCGCGCTTTCGAGCTGTGACCCAAGCGATGTGAAAAGCGATGGTGGGTTTTTTTGGGAGGGAGGTGTTTCTCTTCTCCCAGGGGGTCCCCGCTCGTTTTGACACCCAACCCCAGAAGATCTTTGGGCGGCTGCTCTGGGGCTCCTGACGTCTCTGAAGAGGGATGTAATCCCCGTGGGTTTTGGGGAGGAGCCGCCGAGGGGTGATGGCAAACTGGGTGCTGAGCCCCCCTGGGTCTCCGCACCTGGGAACAGTGCTGAGCTGCCTGAAAATGCTGAAGGGGCACGAATCCTCCCCAAAATGCCACGGCAGCGGTGGGCTTCAACGCCCTTATGCTCTGCCCTGGGTCACAGTGGCACCCTTGCCCCGAGGGTTTGCTGGAAGAACCCTGGCTTGGAGGCACCCATCAGCCCAACCGCTGCTCTCAGCCCAAAATCGAGGGCTGGGGAGCCAGGAGGGCACCGATCTCGCTGCAGCCGTGGACCTTGCTGAGGATGGGGGCTCACGGCCTGGCCCCAGCCACAGCCAGGCAGCCCACC
>NW_010193371.1:34408-37109 GCF_000695765.1 Mesitornis unicolor
CCCAAAGATAACCCGAAATCTCAGTGGCTGCAGGGTGAGGTGCACGGAGGGGCACTGAGGAAGGTGCCGGGTGGCATCGCTTTCATTTTCATCTGAAACAGTTTCCCTGCTCCCTCCCTTCCTCCCAAAAACCCGAGCTTTTCACATCACTTGAGCGGTTTAGGGTTTGGGGGTGTTATTTTGAATCCCAAGGTTTCCTGGAGTCCTTTTGTTTTCGTACACCTTGATTATTATTATTATTATTATTATTATTAAGACGATGTAAATCAGACATTGCCTGGGGGGTTGGTTTTGTCGGTTTGCTTTTTTTTGTCCTTGCAAAGCCCTTTCTATCCCTTGTAAAGATGATCCAGTCGTTCTGAGTTGCTTTTTCTTTTCTATTATTCCCCGTCTTTTTTTTTTTTCCCCCTCTCTTCCTGATGGATTCCAAATATTAAAAAAAAGAAGAAAAACCCTTCAAAAAAAAAAGAAGACGACTCTCTGTTCCGACCTGGTTTTGAAACTTTAAGCTTTTCTGCTTCTGTAAAGAAAGAAAGAAAAAAAAAAAGGCCTCTTGTCTTTCTGATCCCAATTGAGACTTTTATGTTCTATGACGATACTAACAAGGTGTAGGTTTTACAGTTTCCTGATTTGTACTGGTAATGCATATTCCAAATAAATAGTTTCTTTTGTTGCAAAAAAAAAAAAAAAAACCAAAAAAAAAATTCAACCAAACCTGGTGTTCTTTTTTTTGGGGAGGAAAACGAGGAGAGCGAGACGGCCCGGGGGGACAGGAAGGGTTTTGGGGTGCAGCAGGGAGGGGGGTGAGCACAGCCGGCTGCTGGGTCCTGCCCCCAGTGCGGTTCAGGGGTGATGCCAGATACGCAGGACCCCACTGCTCCCGGTGCCTTCTCCTGTGCCTCAGTTTCCCTGGGCAGGGGGGAGGCAGGTGCTGCTGCGCACGTGGGTTTGTCCACACTAAAAAACCATCTTCAGTCTTTCATTTTCATTGCTCGTCCGCTGCTTTTTTTGGGGCTTTTTATTGCACTTTCCAAAACAAGCTAGAGTGGGGGTTTTCTTTATTGCACCCGGGGGATGGGGCAGGGCTGGGGAGCAGGGAAAGGGTTGGTGGCTGCTTTTGTTTTCCTGGGGGTTTTTATTTTTAAAAAGAAATATAAAATTCTGAAGATGTCACTGAGGAGAAATTAATTTTCCGTTTAAAAATAAACTGCAATTTTAAAAGAGAGTCTGCGTGGGGCGAAAACCAGGACAGCTCTGCCACATCCTTGGAGACGGACGGACTGGATGAAGAAGGGGGTGGCTGGAGCGGGCGGCTGCGATTCCCTGGCTCTGAAGTCGGAGAAGGGCGGGCAGGATCCCAGGCACAAACCCCTCGACCCCCTGCGGGGGGCCAAAATGGAGGGGAAGGAACCCCTGGGGAGGGGGCTCGGGGCTGCTGGATCTCGCCTGGCGCTCCCGCCTGCGCTCCCCCCATGGATTTCTTGTCAATGATTATTCAATCTCCAGCCTGACCTTTCTCTTCTAAATAACACGGCAATATCAGTGCGGGCCAGCCTCCAGCTCCGGCTGCAAATTAACTGTATCGCGCCCCGGCAGGAGACCCCGGGACCCCCCCCGGCCGCCGCGCTGCCAGACCGCCCCAGGAATTATCTCCCTCCGACGGTGCTCTCCTAATACCAGTTTAAATATCATCTTGCTCCTAGCTGTTTAATTCTAATAAATGCTCGTCCCGGCTCCAAACAGAAATGCTGTCTCGCCAGGCCCCAGTCAGAAAATGACCCCAGAAAAGACAGGGGCAGGAGGTGATGCTTGGGGGGGTCCTGGCACGCGTCCTCAGGGTGCCAGGGTGGGTTTGAGCACGTCGCACCCCTCCCAGCTCCAGTCTTCCCACCCCTCCTGGAAAAAAAAGAGATGATTTTAGGGTGCCAAAAGGGCACATGTGGCCTCCCAGAGCGTTTGGGGATGGGTGGAGGAGCAGCGCTGGGTGCAGCATCCTCCATCCCTCCCTCCTGCCCTCCCTCGTTGCTCAGGGCTAAAAGAAACCAAATCCATGTGAACCAAACTGGACTGTTTGGTTTTTCCTTGCTTGCATCCACACCTTTTCCTTCTGCTGCTGTTGCTGCCCATCGCTCTCCCCCTGCCATTCACTTATTGAGGAGATTTTTTTGATTTTTTTTGGGTTTTTCCCCCTATTTCCTCCCATTTGGGCAATAAAGGACCAAGAGCCACCACCAGCAGCCCCGGGGCAAACGGCGGCGTGCGAGGGCTGGCAAAGCACACCCTGGTTATTAATAATCCTTCCCAAACTAACCAAGGGGTTGGGAGGCATTAAAGTTATAGTTGGCAGTAAAGGCCCCGTCCGTTTGCTGGAGAGTTTAATATACGGCAGGAAGTTTCGCCTATAAAAGGCGAGGGTTATGTTTTGCTCCAGTTCGCTGCGAGTCTATAACTTACGACCTCCATAAATGTGAGTGGGTCTCGCAAGTCAGCCCATCAGTCTTTGGAGTAATTCTGCTTTGT
Organism: Mesitornis unicolor; assembly: GCF_000695765.1. NCBI lineage: Eukaryota > Metazoa > Chordata > Aves > Mesitornithiformes > Mesitornithidae > Mesitornis > Mesitornis unicolor. The sequence goes on from NW_010193371.1 coordinate 36,929, forward strand.
AGTAAAATATTTTACTGTGCTGTGGATGCAGGCAGCATCCACCCCCCCCATCACCAAGTGGGAGAGTCCCTTCTCTGCTGGCACTGTGGGGAAGGCGTGGAGGGGCAACGCTGCCCATCCGTTGGGCATGGTAGGTGTAGGAGCCCAGAAAGTTAAATTAAATTAAAATAAAATAAAATAA
>NW_010193372.1:0-1639 GCF_000695765.1 Mesitornis unicolor
GTCCCTTCTAATATTCTGTGATTCTGTGATTCTTCATATCCTGAAAATGGGAGGAAAAAAAAAAAGAGTTCAAAAACCTACAAAGGTTCTTTATCTCTGCTGGTGATGCTCTTTTTAATGCAACCCAGCATCCTGTTGGCTTTCTTTACTGGTGCAGCACGCTGTTCGCTCATGATGAACTTGTAATCCACCAAGACCCCCAGGTTACTTTCCACAGGGCTGAGTCTCAGCTGCATTCTTGGATTATGTATTCCCAGATGCAAGACCTTACATTTGTCTGTGTTGAACTTCATACAGTTCCTGCTAGCCCACTCATCCAGTCTGTCCAGGTCTTCCTGGAGGGTAGATCTCCCTTCTGGTGTGTCAACTACCCCACTCATTTTGGTGTCATCAGCAAACTTCATCAGGGAGCTCCCGATCCAAACATTCAGATCACTAATGAAGATATTAAATAGCATCGGGCCCAATATTGATCCCTGAGGGACCCCACTTGTGACTGGTTGCCAGTTAGAGAATAAACCATTTACCATTTACCATTTCCTTCTTTCCCTTCTTAAGAATTTGGACAACATTTGCCAGCTTCCACAGTCGACTGAGACCTCTCCAGACTCCCAAGACCATTGAAAAATAATGGTCCCATGATAACATCAGCCAGCTCTTTCAAGTACCCTGAGATGAATCCCATTGGGCCCCATAGACTTATGTGCATTCAGCTGGAGCAGCAAGCCTTGAACAAGTTCGGGTCAGCTGGGAGTTTATCATCCCCCCAGTCACAGTATTCCAACACAGGGCTCTAGGGGTCCCAGGGCCCATCATTGGTGTTGAAGACAAAGGCGAAGAAGGCATTAAACATCTCTATTTTGTCTACGTCTCTATTTGTGAGGTGACCGACCTCATCAAGTAATGGACCAATGTTATCTCTGATCTTCCTTTTGATGCTAACATATTTTAAAAAGCCCTTTTTGTTGTCCTTCAGAGTGTTGGCCAGACTGAACTCTAATCAAGCTTTGGACACATGAATTTTCTCTCTACAGTGGTGAACAGCATCTCTGTAGTTCTCCTGTGTCACCAGTCCTTGCATCCAGTGCCCATACAGATTCCTTTTCCGCCTAAGTTCTAGAAGGAGATCCCTGCTCAGCCAAGCTGGCCTTCTGCCCCACTTGCTTGACTTCCTATACTTTGGAATTGCCTGCTCCTGTACTCTTAAGAGATGGCTCTTGAAAAGTGACCAGCATTCATGTACCCCAATACCTTCAAAAGCAAATTCCCAGGGGATCGTATTAACTAATTCCTTCACCAGCCTGAAGTCTGTTCTCCTCACAGTTTTTCTCCTCTCACCTATCACCTACCTCCTATCATGAAACTCAACTACTTTGTGGTCACTGTGACCAAGACAGCCACCAATCACCACTTCGCCCACAAGTCCCTCTCTGTTTACACACAAGACCTGTGCTTACAGGCCTTACTTAAAACCCATATTAGCATTAAACAGATTATCATTTTAATGCATGATGAGTATATTTCACAACAGTCATTAAAATGCAAAGATCATCTATTGCAATAACACTGATGGGAGACTTGACTCAGAAATAATATATACAAGGCTCCTGGAACCTACAGACTGGAAAACCACTCTTTC
>NW_010193372.1:1670-3573 GCF_000695765.1 Mesitornis unicolor
CTATTGTTTTAGAGGAGCACAAATTATTGGGGCTTTTTCCCAGTCTTGCATCTGTGAAAACATTATCAAATAATTGACTAGTACTGCAGGAACCATGCTACTTAATCTCCTTTCTTTTCTCAGTGACTGCCAGAGATTGAATGAAACAGACAGCAGGATTCTGGGAATAATCTTAGTGTCCGTCTGTAATATTACTGGAGAAATAATGGAGGCTTCCTTCCATCACCTAGGAGAAAGAAGTACTAAACCATATTTTTCCGAGGAGATATGGAATGACTATAGAATTAATGAGAACTGAAAGCCTTAGCAACAGCTGCTCAATGTTTTCATGTTGTATTGCATAAGAGATTTTATTTTTCAGGTTTTCTCTTAATTCTTAGAGCGGTAGGAGAAAAATGCTGCATAAAAGATATTTAATCAAGAGGTCATAGTAACCAGCCTCAAGCTCTATCTGATTATTAGTATCAGGATCTCCATGACATGGGCAACAGGGATCCATATACTGTGTGTGACAATAAAATATGGTCTGTACACTGAACACCTTATAGTCCTAGAATATTCTCTGGAGTCAAGTTAGAAGAAGATGCATCATTTCTTGTGCCAGGTATTTTAAATTGAGACAGTAGCTTCAGAAAACAACATTACACAGAATGTTTTCAAGAAGAAAGATTTAATGATGTTCAATCAGTACAAAAGTTAAATTTTATCCAGGAATCCTACTGGAACCTACTCACCTAAAGAGGGGGAAGGGTGTGGGGCAGAAATGGGATTATCACTCAAATCTCAGGTGTATGTCTCTCAGACTTTCCTTACTGCAGTCTAAGTGGACATACTCATGAGTTGCCATCACTTACTGGCTTACTGCTCAGCACCTGAGCCACTGTTCCTGAGCACCCACATGCACATCATTCTCTCCAATGTACAAAACCACAGGGTGCTGTAAATCCCACCAGCACAGAGGTTTACAAGTAAACCATGTACCATCCAGCCAATTCCTTATCCACTGAACAGTCCACCCATCAAATCCATACCTCTCCAACATAAAGAGAAGGATGTTGTGGGGGACTGTGTCAAAAGGCCTTGCAGAAATCCAGATAGATGACATTCATAGCTCTTCCTTTGTCTACTGATGCAGTTACTCCATTGTAGAAAGCCACTAGGTTGATCAGGCAGGACTTGTCCCTCGCAAAGTCATGCTGGCTGTCTCGAATCACTTCCCTGTCCTCCATGTGCCTCAGCATAGCTTCTAGGAGGATCTGTTCCATGATCTTCCCAGGCACAGAGGTGAGGCTGACAGGTCAGTAGTTCCCAAGGTCCTCCTTTCTACCCTTGTTAAAAATGGTTGTAATGTTTCCCTTCTTCCAGTCACTAGGGACTTCACCTGACTGCCATGACTTTTCAAATATCATGGAGAGTGGCTTGGATGGTATGTTTCAGACCAATGTTGTGATGCCTAAAACAATGTCTCTTTCTTAATCATGATTGAGATCCTACATCTTAGTCAGACATATAATGCTTGGATGAAAACATTATTAGGATTGCAGCAATCACAGCAAGAGTAAATAAAATGATAGTTTGCATTATCAATATACCTTGCCAATAGTACTGCAAATGCAAAGGAAATGCTGCAGTAGACAAAAGAGCAAATAAATAGATGAAAATCTGCTTGACAGTGGAACTCAGTAGCCAATTTTCAGGAGTTCAGCTTTGGACAAAGGCAGAGGAACGCCAGTGGATATCAGAATATGGATTTTGTAAACTGTGCAGATCAATTAAGATGCTACAGATTACAACTAGTAGCCTTGTTTTCATACAACATCTAGTCTCAATCTCAAAGTATTTTCTAAACAGTCACACAAAAGGTATTTTATTTATTTGACAGAACGAGATCATTTGAAGGAGT
>NW_010193373.1:0-9570 GCF_000695765.1 Mesitornis unicolor
GTGGTGCTCAGTTTTGCACTGGGCCTAAACCGTGACATGTTTAAATAACTGAATTATTTTACAAGACATTCACAGGAGTATAATGCCAATGATGACACCAAGCTGTGTGGTGCGGTTGACACTCTGGAAGGAAGGGATGGCATCCAGATGGACCTGGACAGGCTGGCAGGGAGGTGGGCCCATGCCAACCTCTTGAAGTTCAACAAGGCCAAGTGCAATGTCCTGCACCTGTGTAGGGGCAATCCCAAGCACAGATACAGGCTGGGCAGAGAATGGCTCAAGAGCAGTCCTCAGGAGATCTTGGGGGTGTCAGTCAATGAAAAACCCAACATGAGCCGGCAATGTGAGCTTGCAGCCCAGAAGGCCAACCGCATCCTAGGCTGCATCAAAGGAAGTGTGGCCAGCAGGGTGGGGATGGTGATTCTGCCCCTCTACTTTATCCTTGTGAGACCCCACCTGGAGTACTGCATCCAGTTCTAGGGTTCCCAGTATAAGAAGGACATTGAGCTGCTAGAGCGGGTCCAGAGGAGGGCCACAAAATGATCAGAGGACTGGAGCACCTCCCCTATGAGGACCGACTGAAAGAGTTGGGGCTGTTCAGCCTGGAGAAGAGAAGGCTCCACAGAGACCTTATTGCGGCCTTCCAGTTCCTGAAGGGGTCCTACAGGAAAGCTGGGGATGGATTTTTTGCAAGGGCAGGTAGCGACAGAACGAAGGGTTCATTCAGTTTAAAACGAATGGTTTTAAACTGGAAGAGGGTGATGAGAGGCTGGAACAGGTTGCCCAGAGAAGTTGTGGATGTTCCCTCTCTGGAAGTGTTCCAGGCCAGGTTGGATGGGACTTTGAGCAACCTGGTCTACTGGAAGGTGTGCTCATGGCAGGCAGGCAGGTTGGACTGGATGATCTTTAAGGTGCCTTCCCCAAACCCAAACCATTCTATGATTCTATGATTTTGAGGTCCCTTCCAACTCCTAATATTCTGTGAAAATTCTATGATCAATATTTAGAATCATTCTTAAAAAGAAAGGAAATGCTTGAAACTTTTATTTCTGAACTCTCATATACATATTAGCAAGCAAATTGCTATTTTCAATATATTATTCAAGAGGCATTCGATGTTTAAAGGCATTGTATTTTTGAGACAAAGGATTTGCTTGAAACTGTCTCATTATCTCTCTAAATACTTGGGGAGGGGGAAAAAAAACATTCAGCGTTCTCCTCTTTATCTCAACTAGACACCTGCTGATTGTTGACACCTACCTTTTTCCTTCTATTACAGTTTGATAACTGCAATAGCAGTTTTGGTGGGTCTAGAGGATATAGCTATTAATTTTATTTATTAATTCACTTTGCTACTATGTTTCACTCTGGTTTTCCATTGTTTTGCATGTTATGCTTGAAGATACCTGTTTTTCTCATATTGTCACATGCTAGAGGAAAGCCAGGCATGCGCAAGTTTCATGCAATAAGTTGTTTCCCTGCAATGTTTTACTAAGGACAGGCAACTTCTATCTGTGTTTTCAGGATTCAAGCAGAGCAGTTGCTCTGGGCTTCCATAGTGACCAAAATACTTTACCTTCTCATCAGACACAGTAGAGGCAAACTTTACCTGACTGTTCTACAGTGTCAAAGATGGGGTTTTTTTGTTGTAAAGAACTGGGCTGCTAAGTGTCCTCTGTTACTTATTGGGGTCGTTCTATCTTACTCTGGCTTCTAACATTTGTCTATATTTTAGGCAGCAGCTGAATTAGCTCTTCTGGACTAACGAGATAAGTTCTCTATATAGCCAGTGGGGAATGAAAGGTATCTTTAAAGCCTTAGTAAAGAGTCCTCCTAACTTAACATCGTAGCCAGTGAAAGCAACCAACTGTTGGTGTGCTGTCTAGAAACATTAAGCCATTTGAAGCCATTAAGACACATTATAACTAGTGAATGCAAATCAACTTGTGCAACATATTATTTTATGCAATACATTTATTGGTTTTAGACATGGTTTCGTATAGCTTATAATTCACATTGCCCTAAAACGTTACATTTAAATCCAAACCAAATATATATAATACTCATTACCAAGTAATCACTGTTTTCTCTTTTAAAAATGCTGATGAATTTTCAGCACTATCTTTCCTCTCTCCAGTTGACTTTTCTTGGATAGGTAAGTTAAAACACATCATTCTATTGTTGTGGATTTTTCCCTCCTAACCTAGTATATTCATTAATCATACAACACATTTCAGAAAAATGCCTCAAAAAGAGATATAATTTTTCTTTATTACTATAGTTAGGAATATCCACTTATTAAAAATAAATAGGAAATACTTATTTAGGATGCCAGAGTTGTGGTTACTGTAAATTCTGTATCTGACTTGTTTTTATTTTTTAAAGGAGATGTATTTTACTTACTAAGAAATTTTTATATTCATCTACTGAGACCAAAAAAAGTCTTAGGAAAAAAAATGTGCAGCTATGAGAATAGTTTATAATTATTTTGCTAAAGCATGCCCTACATTTAAGAATAAAAATCTGATTTGTAATCCAGATAAATTACTCCTTTAATAACAAGTGGGTGTTTTTCTTCCTTTATTCCTATGATGCATATAGATCACACTTCCCCAGAAGATATACACATATTTTAACTGTGAACACTCAGAATATGCAAAACATCTCCAAAGTTATAAATCTTTCAATGTTTTGCATGTATGCACTTCACAAAGCACAGCATAGCAAAATACAGGTACGGAGACAGATGTTCTATTTTATCCGTAAAAGATTTAAACAGCAATAAGATATATTCCTTTCCTAATACGAAGATCAAGAATAATGTTCACAAAATAGAATAAATCCACCAGAAAAAAAGTGTTGGAAATAGTAATATGTGTTCTTATCGTATCATGAGGCTAATACAATTTGTTATGCTAAATTTAACTTGAATGTTTCTCATTTATTTTAATTAAATAACACTTGAAAAATTGTATGCCAAATGACAAGTAATTTATGTAGTTTGAAGGGAAAAAGATTGTGTTTCCTGTGTAATTGCCTACCACTCTCTTCTTAATCTCGCCCTTGCACTCTCTCACTCTTTTTTAATGTTTGTGAGGAATAAACTGAGGTTTAGAGTTTTGGAGAATTATAATGCCTTAGGAAAAATCTAAACTTCAGATCTGATCCTTGGCCATGTGAAAGCTATTTCTGATTCTCCCATTGACTTTGGGAATATTTGCCATTGATATACTTTTTCTTACAAGCAAACAGTGATTTTTAGAAAAATTTCCCAAGTACTGTTCAAGCTGTGTGACTTTCTATGAGTTTGTTACTTATCAAAGAGCACAGTATGATAGGACTATTCTATTTTACACAGGTATTTGCATATCAAAGTAATCACTGTGAGCTTCTTCTGGTAGCGTAGTAAGAAACAGGACTAGATGCTTCTGCCTATGGGAAGAATGCCTTGTTTCTTTTTTTATTCTCTTTATATAAGTTACTTTAACTTAGTTGGGAAATAGTGACAGCAGTGCACCTTTCAGTTGAGATGAACTATGTATGATAGTGTTTGATAGTCCTTAACTCTAATAATACCTTAATCCAGAGCTGTCCAACAAAGATATGCGTTATCCTCACTACAGAGTAAGTATGTCACAGGGTAATGTAGATGTTGAAAACTCCAAGCACTATTTTAATATATTGGTCCTTGATTTTGAAACCTATGTAAAGTCAGTGCTGGGCAAGGAGGTAGGCTTTATATTGTCTTTGTGGATCACCCCCAGGAAAAATCTGTGGCCCTCCTGTCCCAGTGTAAGGATTGTTTTTGTTCGCCCTGCTTTCATCTCTGTGGCTACACTACTTGGCATTTGGCTTGGATCTCCTCTGAACTTCACATACTGCCCTGTGAACTAAATATTTTTTGTGTGAAGAATGAAGGAGATCCAAGAGCAAACTAACATGTGTGCAGTGTGGAAACTCAGGGTGGTCAGGGTCTGAATTAAAGCAAGAAATAAAAATGAGGTTATGGAGAATTTTAGCACTTGGGGCACTCACCGAAGTTAAAATTTTCTGAATACACAGTATCTCTCCAGGCCAGCCAAGAGATGGTGAAGACATGAATGAAAAAGGCCAAATTGTTGTCTTTCGGAATGAATCATTGTGGATTTGTGGATGCTACTGTAGAAGAGCTCCGCAGTGACAAGGAAGTCCACCTACAATACTTCTAAACTACTAGAAGTCTCTGGAGAATTTTATCTTCATTGAGCCTGTTACTGGTACCCACGCTAGGACTGGTTAATTTAGGTAGTGCTGATCACAATGGTAGATCCAGAACAACTGAGGTAGGCCCCAGATGCATATTTGTACATCTTTAGTCTCTCTGATAGCAAGTATAAATAGCCAAATGAGCCTATAAGCCTATATTTCAGATCACAGATTTACATATCTGAAATCATTAAAATCTGTAAATTGGTAGGAGATTGTAAAATCCTCCTTCAAAGTGTCCTGTCCCTTATAAGACGAGGGTTATTTCAGAGAGTTATTGTAAACATGAAATAATGCAGGTTTCTGCAAATTTCAAGCAAGACCTAATACAAATGTCCAGGGCTGTACAGGCTCAGAAAAGATTATATAAAAGAAGAAAAATATTTTGGGGCATTTCCAAGTGTTCTAACAGTTGTTAATATGTTTTTGAGATGCAAAATTTTTATAAAGAAAACATAATACTTCTATGGCTGGATTTTATGTAAATGCCATTTCACCCTAAGCTCTTTTAAAATATACATACTATTTAAGAACATTTTACAAATGTTGAGCTATTAATTAAATAAAAAATGAGAATCTGCCTACCTTTGCATTTTCTAAAATGAGTTAACCTGTAATATATCTTAGTCTAGTACAATAGATATAGAAAACACTGAATAATCTAGGTACCAGCAATGTAAAAGGGTACTTATTTTTTCCTTTCATTTTCAATAATATTCTAAAAGAAAAGAAAATTCAAACATAAAGAATATTATTTAATATGTCAACAACAATACTTGCAAAATTCTAAAGCAAATAAAACTAAAAGGCATTAGTTTTATAATACTTCTGCTTCCATTTTATGGTCTGCATTATATCTATCCCCTTGCAGCAGCTGTTCTTAAACAAGTTTTAGTATGAGAAGGAAAAGTAGATCCTGCAGAGGTGTTATATTCCCCCTGCAAACTTGATTAAGGAAGCGGACTGGCAGTAACTGGACTCTCATCCTTTGAAATTGCTAGTCTGTATAACCTTGCATCAAGAAACGCTGTGTTTATGAAAAATAAGGGTGTATCACACTGCCTCCCTCCTGCAGTGAAGGAAGAAAGAGAAGAACTGAACCTCTGAGGGAGAAGTGAGGTACAGGGTTTGCAAAAAAATTATAAATTGTATTTTCCTTCTCCACATTTTTTTCCTTACAAGTTAAAACTTGTCTCCCTGGGCTCCTCATTCAGTCAATGGAGGAATATACAGTCCTTCAGAGGGCTGTTCAGAGCATCCATGTCAGAACCTGAGTGTCTCACTAAGCCAGGTGCTGTGAGCAACCTGCTGAGCAAAATCTTCCTGCCAGCAACAATATATTGTGTTGATCTTTGTTGGGGCTAGATTGTGTGCTCTTAACTGAGACACCCCAAGATATTGTTCTAGTCCTTTTTTTCCCAAAGAAAAGTATCTCATGTCATCGCTTAAGTTAAGAATGCATGAGTGAAGTCATATTTCAAGGCTTCATCAACCAGCTGGTCCAGAGGCCTGTGCTTGTTCTTCCATGTTCTGCATACTTGCTTATTCTGTCTCCCATCTCTTTCATCTCTTAGCTCTCTCATTTCTAGTTCATGTTTTGCTTCTCAGACCCTCTACCAGTCAGTGATATTAGTTTACCCATGAAACCCATTTTGACTCAAAGGAGAAAAAAATAAGTAAAGATGGGCCTTCCAAACTTGATTTCTTTCCTTTTCCACGTTTTCTTAACTTTTATAACTTATGATATGCAGCTGTTTTATTTCTGCTTTTGAGTCACAAATACTGGGTCAGGTACTTTGTAAGGCATACATTTAACCCTCATATTCTGTAGCATAAATAATAGTGCACATCAGGCCTTGTGCTGCAATTTTCCCAGATCATATTTCCATGCATATTAATGCACATTTTGGATGAGTGAGAAGTGAAGGATTTAGTTTCTCAGGTAAATGTAATAAGCGCCACTTCTTCTGCTATTTCATGAGGCTTTCAAGGTTATAGGAACACTCCCATTTTACATTTCCATTGAGGCAAAACAGGTGACTGGTAATCTGCAGTTTTCAAAATGGAAAGTAGGGTTTTATTAAAAGTACCATTTTTATAAAGCACTGTGATTGGACTGAAAGCTATTCTTATATTAGCTCTTAATTTAATAGTTCCTAAAGCAGGGTTTAAAAGAAGAAAAAGATCAGTTATTAGCTGAAAAGCAGAACAAAGAAAAAGTAATACAAACTGAGTAAGCACCTAAGGATGTAGACTTATGATTGTCCTATATGTGGACTTTCTTATTTCTAGTTTCAATTTAAAGCTATAAAGATAACTTTTTTTTTAAGTACAGCTACAGAAAAGGAATAGAATTGGGATAGAGACTCAAGACTGTTTTAATACAGACAAGACTACAACTGCGAAAACAATATAGTCCTGGATATATGGCAATTCAGGAATTAACATATATAAGGAATTCAAAGAAACCATTACTTCAACATAGTACAATGCATCGAGTGCAAAATAAATTTTATAAGCTTCACGACAAAAGTTGGTTTGGAAAAACCAAAAGAACGGATAAGGCAAATTATAAGAGAAAGAAGGATTCAGTTAAGTAGATTAGCAGGCATTATAAGGGAAACTGTTAGTCTTTTTTCTTAAGCATGACCTTTTTCAAAGATCTGCAATTTTGGGCTGGAAGTCCAAAATATAATGTGAAACCAAATAGAATAAAGTTACTGAAATATATTCTGAATAATTAAGCTGCTGGTAGAAATAAAATCTCCTGCACTCAGTAAAGTACAAATGTAAAATAACAGATGCTCAGAAATTTTTCTCTTTTTGTGGAGATAAGTGGTATATAGGACACATTTACAACAACAAAAATGATTCTGTGTGCAGTAGATTTTAAGCTAGCTCATACTTTATTTAGTCCCATACTTCATCCCTGCTCCAGTGAAGTCAGTTGGAGCTTTGCCCTTGATCTTGACAGCGGCAAGCTAAGACTTTAAGTTTATAACTTCATACTGTAGATGGCATTAAAGCCAGTTTACTCGCTGTCTACGAGCAAAATAAACATTGATGTCAGTAAGCATTCTTAAATTAAACAATTGCTTTCCATGGGGGAAAATTTGTGGTGTTTTCTTAAATCTGACAAGCGCTTGGATATTTTGCCACTTTGTCTTTATTTATAAGTTCTTAAGATGCCCTGAATAAAATTGAACATCTTGGCAAACTGAAGTAGCTCAGACTATCTATTTTCCTTTGTTTTACTCTCAAAAATATAAACCAGCACACTTTTCAGGGAACTAAGTATAAAAAACTTACTGGAATTTCACCTAATATTCTAGACACTCAACAAATGCAAAACTAATGTTTATACAGCAACCTATCTCTTTTGTATGTGTGTTTGTGTGCATCCCTAAAATGATATGTGCCTTCAAATATGGATATATTTTTGCTGCATGAAATGTAGCATTTTTAAATACCTGCAAAATGTGTAACATAACAGTATCTCTCTACCTTTTTCAATCACATCTTGCTGTCACTATCTTCTCCTCCAGCCCCGGGGTTCATTACTGCCTCCTTACTTTCTCCCTTCATTTCTTTGCCTCGCACTGTTGCCAGGAGCTCCAGCAATGTTGGCCAAATGCCCAGACCAATAATCTAAGTTGAACTCTGCTGTCTTAAATGAAAGCTATAGGGATGTCTCAGCACCACAGTCCTTAGGGCTCATGGTTCCCTATGAACATAGTCCAGCGTGAGTCAAGAGGGCCTATCACAGAGTCAGGAATGATCAAGGAGATATTATTACTTGGGCTCCAAACCATGCTGTGTCTTATCAGGAACATAATTATACTTCAGTACTGATATAGATCGCACTGTTTGAGGACTGATTAAAAAGATTCAGTGAAAACCCAAACTTTTTATTTGATTGTGTTCTTGAATAACTCCGCCACAGTAATGTTAACATAAATTTTAACTGTATACCAAGACGTTGCATCTTATTTTTTACATTAAATATAAATGATTTAAATAAATAAGCTGTATGTTCATTTTATTGTCAAGATTTTCGTAATTTCCTTAGTATTCTGATGTACAGAAAAGCTTGAAGAACAGAACACATGTAAAGAACGGAAATGTGATGCTCAGTGCAGTGTCATTTGGATTATTTAACAGATCCATATGTAGTGCTATTGTAATAAAAGCATCAGACCCCTGAACTCTGAATTTGCTTCTGTCTCAGTAAGCATAGAGCAGTATTTTGCTTAGTCTTTGTTATATTCCACAGAAGTAACTAAAAGCAACCCTTATGTACTGCTTTCCTTCTCTTCCAAGAACTTCTTTTATAAATCCTCCAAGCACTGTCTCAGTGCTCCAAGGAGGAACACTCTAAAAGATATAGAATACAAAACATGAACAGTGTCTCAAACAATGTGCATTGTATCTAGGCCTTGCACTCTGAAATTCTGTGTTGTAACAGTGACTACTATGTAATTCATCCTATCTGCTCAGTCAAAGAAGGTACTGCAGAGCTACACAGTAAGGAGAGCCACTGATATGCAGGGGGTTTTGTCTTTTTTTTTTTTTTTGTTAAAAAATCTTTCTGCACATGAATGTTAACTTAAAAGTTACAAAAATTGTATTCTAAATTTCACATAATGTAAGATCGAAATAAATAATGAAGGTTCTTGCATTGATTCTTTATTTCCAATTGTAACAAAGAAGACGGAGAAAGATACAGCGGAATTGAAGTGTTGGAGCAGAAAAACCCTTGTTACAGTTGCAGAAATATTTTACTAGAGGGCCGGAAATTTGGATTCTTTCTTGGTGGAACTCATTTGAGCTACTAAAGGTATAAAAATTTCTTCTCCTCACTAAAGGACCAAAACGGATGGGTGATGTTTGCAGGGCTGACACAAAATTCCTTCTGGAGAATCAGGCTTCTATTGTGTTTTAGATCTCCTGGTGATGGTGGCAGTGGATGCTGAGGAAACGTATTTCCACATGGGTTTGTAGGTGGAGGGAGCCTTACTGTGTCCACTTTCAGACATTCACCAGTGTTCAGATGGCCTCCACAACCATGATCAAGAAAAAAAACTCTACCCCTTCTTAAAAGCAGATATAAACTCAAGCTGTATGTGTATGTATGTGTATGTACATATAATCCAGAAGAGTTCATTGCCCAGGAATCGTCTTCCAGTGACACAGTAGGGCAGCAATTGCACTTAGTGATAGAAAGTCTCAATTGAAGGACAGCAGTTCATTTCAGACCATGAAGTAGAAGTCATTCTTCCTCTTGCTCCACCACTCTCCTTAACCTATTCAATACATATTCCTGCT
>NW_010193373.1:9601-30203 GCF_000695765.1 Mesitornis unicolor
ACCTATTATGAAATCTAAGTGCTATATTAATGATTTAGGGTTTTTGGTGATCTCGCTCTCTTATGCTGAACTCTGTCAAGCACTAAAAGGCAAGTGGCTTTTAATGCTGGGTCTCAAATGATGACAGGTTTATGAAAAGTAATCTCTCATGCCTGGCTTATGTATAACACTATAGAAGACAGACGGGCCTCAGTCTCAGCCTGCTATTTCTTGAGATGTCCCTTCAGTGACCATATTGCTTTTGGAATCTCCAGCTAAGAAGCTGCAGAACAGCTATACCCAAGGCCTAACTGCAGCAGGGAATTGTGACAGGGACGATGAATGAGTGAAACATTTTGCAATAACAGAGGAAAAGCAGAGCGAGAGTGGTGGTGAGCATAAAAGGAGACTAGCCTGAAAGGAAGATGGATCATCAAACAAAAGGGCTTAGCTGTCTAAAGTGCTGCCTTCTGAGTACAAGGGTGCTAACTGAGTGGCTATGTGACAACATCACTACAATACAGGGGACACATATGGAGTGGGGGGCAGGAATCAGAATGAATCTAATACATTTTTCCTCAGTAAATAAGAGGAGAATAACTTAGAATATTACCCACACTGAAAAAAGTAAATTACTTGAGTAGTAAATGAATTATTTTCCACAACTACTTTAAAGTAAACTAGTTGTAATTAGGGGACAAAATAATTCATATTATCCAATAAATATTCAGAACATGAAAAACGCGTTTGATGCATTTTCCACCATTATGGTATTCCTTCTAAATGTTCATCTGCTGTGTCTCTGTGTAAGTCCATCGATGACATGAACAGCTCAGCTGACAGACCCAAGGGCAGTTATTCTCAGAAAAGAGATGCTGACTAATGCATGTGAGACAGAAACTGCTGAAGCAAATACAGTTGAAAATGACATATATGTATATCTTTATACTGGGTACACAGCCCTTTAAGATGATTTAAACTAACCTGAATGGCTTCATCCTAAAATGGATTAGGACTGTTCACACAATCTGCTAATGACGTTCAGCTATTAATCCACTTGAGCAGACAGGTTAGTATCAACCAATTTTGAACTACACTGTATTAGTGGAGAACCCCAAATCCTTGTGATTATTGACTTAATTGGATAAAAAACACTATATCAGATGTTCTGGAAGCAATTTCTTAAACCTCAGTGAATCACTAAGCACAGGCAACATGGGCAAAAACAGCTATCAAATTGAAGAACTGTATGTACCTGTTATTAATAACTTTACTCCGCACAGACAAATCCTATTGCCCAAAGATACTTCTGTTTTTTGGTCTGATACTTGTAATATATGTTATATTTTGATTTTTTAGTGATCAGGCCTAAAGATTATTTATTGCAAGGGATTCTTTTAATAGATAATTAAGGATAAAACAACATCTATGTAACAAATCAGTTCTTGAGTAATAAATCAACTGAAGGAAGTAAACTCATGTGAAGAAATCTATATGCTTAAGACTACATAAGATTTGCAATGCATCTACAGATCAAAAAACGGGAACACTATTTCGTATTGGCATCTATAACATGAAATTTGTAAACCCATTAATTCAAAGTTATAAAGAGCACATACACGCACAAAAATTAATCAAACAATATTTAACATTTATTTCAAATTGTCCTACCAAAACTGTGAATGTAATGTCTTATTTTTAAATACGAGTCCACAACAGCAGCAATGAATATGTGTACTAATTAATATGCTGCATATAAATTCACTTACTGATCTGAAGTATCATGAACAGGCTTAGACGAGGTTTTCAATTAAGAACATTTATTTAATTACTGTAGATGCCATTTTACTTGAAGGAACAAAAACAGAATAAGGAGCATAGCATTCCTACTGTCATGGCCTCAATGGCACTTACAGCTCTGCCTGTTGCTGACCACCCCCAGAACCCATGGGAGGACCCTAGATGGGATTTACCACAACCTACCCAAGGCCAGAATCCCACGTCAGACTCCTGAGTCTCCCCCACCCTGCCATGGCTCAGTACCTCATTCCAACTCCTCTGGGCCTTCGGCCCCTGCCCCAGTGATGTCACAAGCAGGGCCGGTCTCCAGTCCCCACAGCCCTGCCCTGTCTGGCCATGAGCCCTGCTGAGCTGGGCCAACCCACAGGTACACATCCCAGCTCAACCCCATCCCCAGAGAAGTGCCCTCTTTTATGTATTAATTGGTAGTACAATAATTATACTCTGGATGTGAGTTAGGCCGTTATTATTTTGCATCTATATCTATTCACAGAAGACACTTACTGAGCAACAGGGGTAAAAAGCAGAGATTATAAGGCACTATAAGATTTTAAAGCATAATGTAGGAAGGCTTTAGGCTCCTACATCCAATACCAGAGTGAGGGGCACACAAGACAATTTGTGGGTACTGCTGAATAGAAATACACTAAAAAAGAAGAGCAGATGCTGCTTCTAGCACTTTCCAATAGCAATGTGGATTTTATGAACATTTTCAGCATGTTGAATTTTAAAGTAATACAGTTACAGTCTTTCTCTGAAAGACTTAATTTTATCAAAAGTATTTTACTTGGTTGACAAAACTGACCTTCAGACAGTTTTATGAAACTAATACTGTATCCTATCAATGGTCAAAGAAATTTGAAAATCATTAAGAAGCCAGACAATTTTAATGGCTTAGGTGGTAAAGAAAAATATTGAGAGACAAAAAGATATTAAACTGTATTAAGTGTGTGAAAGAAACAAATCAATAACTGTGGCTTGCACAAGCAGTATTTCTATTAAGTATTTTTATGCTAGGACATTGCACACATTCCTGGAATGGTAGAACAGAATGGCAGAAGCATAAAAAAGAAGGTAGAACACCTTCCATGAAGCATAAAAGAGGAAAAACAGCAAGAAGACTGAATAGAAAAAGGAAATTAATAAAATTAATGTTTATTAGCTGAAATCGCCGATGCAGGTAAGCTGTGTTACCAAAGAACAGCTACAATCAAAAATAGATTCTTTGTCCCTACAGCTGCTTTATCTGCAGCAATCTCCACTTAGTGATTTGCAAATAATGATGCAGAATGGGAAAAAAAAATTATTAAGTACTGCAGTGCTACACTGGCAAGGACTAAGTCTTAAATGCAAGTAGTGATTTTATTGGTAAAATTTAGACTTGATTTAGTTCCTTCAACTACCTGAAAAGGAATAAAGTTTTCCACTATTTGAAAAGCTGGCATGTAAAAGAGAAGGATTAATAATATTGGCTTGAAAAATGTAATGACCTTATTGTTGAATAGTAATATTATTAAGGAAAGCCAGTAAATGCAGTCTTACGATGCTTACAATAAGTAATTGTTTAAAAACTTTTCCATAGCAGATTTCCAGTTCTGCACTTCTGATGAACTTGCGTAACTCATGTATTTCTGCTACCTTTTGTTTGGTTTATAACCAGATAGCTCTAACACCCTTGCCACCCACTCCTTTTCAAAGCATTCAAAGCTTAGATATGCTAGAAGAAAAATATCCTGAGGGGAGATTATTTGAAAGTTTCTCCATGATACAGAAACTTTAAGCCTTAATGCTAGATATCAAGTATCCAAAAAAGGAAACAATAATTTCTTCTTTCAATTCTGAGAGACATCAGGCCATGAATATAAACTCAGTAAAATGTTTTGCAAAATATTGTTAAAGCTTATCAAACTATTTCACATGGAGACAAAAAAATTATAAATAAATCTCATCGAGATGCTCTTCTTGCACACTACTTCAGCTCCCATCTGTATTTTTCAGCTAGAGAAAAAATGTGCTTCTAAGACTAAATCAGTCTACAGTACCTGAGTTCTCTCTTGGGGTCGTGGAGAGGACCACTCTCTGGTATGGACTGCAAAGACTATCAAAGTGATCTGACATGGCTGAAAACTATTTGTATTTCAGTTTCTTGCTGATCTGTTCAACTTCTAGGATCTTAGCTATATCCCAGAAAGACAGCTTCAGTATTTTTAACAGGTGTTGGAGAAGGCCAGATTTTAAAAAGGCTTTTAAGAAGGCAAACACAACTCATTTAAAAGTACTAGGGTATCCTTGTGAAAAAGTAAAGTTCCATTAAAAGTTATC
The DNA here is from genome assembly GCF_000695765.1 of Mesitornis unicolor. Lineage (NCBI taxonomy): Eukaryota > Metazoa > Chordata > Aves > Mesitornithiformes > Mesitornithidae > Mesitornis > Mesitornis unicolor. Next base: position 13,703 of record NW_010193373.1, read on the forward strand.
AGAATAAATGGGTAAAAGCATGCACTACTGTAGAGAAAAATCAAAGTGAAAAATTTGGCTAAAATGAGGTTAAAAAATAGAAATGAAAATTACTGCATCATCAAAAAGATAATGAAATTTAAAACAAATTATAAGAAAGTAATTTTGTAGAACACTTTATAAGAAAATGCAGTGTAATTCAAGTCAATAAAAATAAAGTTTTTGAATAGGAACAGTTACTAATTAGATATTGTTAAAGGCGAAATTAACATTTCAGTTTTATGGTCTAACAAATAAAAAAAAAAACAAAACCAAACTAAAAAAACCCATCTCTCTTAGTATTGTCTGAATTGATCAGCAATAAGATGCAATTGTAGAGCAATATTTTTCAATCAGCATTCCAGAAGCAGTACAGTAGTAAATCACCCATGCACATCCATAGTAAAAAATAATTTAGAATCTCTGCTGTATATGCCATAAATGTGTTTTTGTGTATTTGGGAGATAATATGCTTGCAGGTATCACTCCTGGTATCCTGGAACCCAGGGAACATTGTTTGAACTTGACACACACATGGACAGCCACATCTTCAGCAGCTTCTCCTCCTGCAGGTCAAGAACTGTCAGTTCAGTCATTGCCAGATTAAGTTTTTGAGTCCACAAACTCTTGTTCTTCTTTGTATCTTCCTTAACGTGAGTGAAGGTGTTCGTCTGATTAAGCAATGGGAATGACAGACTTCCTTGGTCCCTTTTGGCAATTATTATTAAATGTCTAGAAGAGAAGGATGGAAAGCCATGACAGGTGCCTTCTCCTGTTATTATTACATGATCCGCAAATTATCACTTAGTTGCTAGCAACATCTTTACCACACAAATTTCAAATAACAGCATTTAAAAACTAGACTATATGGCAAAAAAATCCCTTTGCATTATCAAGCACTATCAATGCTCTCTATACTATATACATATTGGCTTTTCCCCAAGGACTTTGCACTCCCCATCACAGATAACAGATAATAGTTTGGAAGACATTCTGATGGACCCATTGATACCGATGGGGAGAATGACATTTGAAACCTGGGAGATACGTTTTCCAGCACAGATGTTGTCTCAAGTAGTTTGTTTTCTCTTTTTTTTACTTCCTTTCATAAATTATTGAAAAGACTTGCCAGGAAAATTTGATATTGTAGGGAAGATGTGGATTAAAAGTGATATATTTTTTGAATATTTTTTTCTTATTCTGCAGTTTGTCATTGGATATGGCTCACTCACACAACTGGGACATAGTGAAAGAACATACATACCATAAGTCATGTGTATCCAACGGGAGAAATAGTTATAAAAAAATAAACAATGAGGTAAAGCATCTCCAATGAAGAAAATCCAGATTAAAATACCTAATACTGAAAATTAGCACAAATACACCATGAAGAATTAGGAACAGGGAAAGAAAAAATAAGAATGGTGACAAAGTTTAGGGTCTTACAGGCCGTGGAAGATGAAAAGGCAACATTGTCATTTGTTATACCTCACTGAAAGTATAGCCTTCAGCACTGTTGAGTAGCAGGAGAACAACTATTAAGCTGATAAAAACTGCCAAAGAAACTTCCCAAAAGAACAAACAACTACCATTAGGAATTTTATTGTCAATCTGAAACAGCTGACTGCCAGAAAATGTAGCCATAAAAAATAAAATGTGGCTTAAATCCCTCATTTGCCTAAGCTTGCAGGAAATGAGTGTGTCTCGGAATTGAAATGTCAACTAATGATGACATTTCTATAGTTTGTTTGTGACTAGGTGCAAACAGAGGGTCTCCATGTTGTTTCCTTATTTCATAGTTTACTAATCTGTGCTGATAATACACAATGAAAATGTAATTTATATACAGATGTATTCTTTCTGTTTGAATGATCCATTGAAATTCTGACTTCTGACTTCTAACTTCACAGTAAAATAGAATATTATTCCTATTTTTCTCTATAACATTGCAAAATAAACATTGGGGTGGTATTTCCCATTCATATTTCCCTCTGTGAAAGAATATTTAAGAAAATTTAAACATACTAGGAGAACTCTCCCTGAGTTTTGTGGCTGTTAAACACATTAAGACTTTTTTTTTGATGCAAGCCCAAACTGACTGTCTTCTTAATTCCAGATCTTTCACGTTCATAAGGTGCATGCTGTAATGTGAGAGAGTATGTGTATCCTGCCCGTGCAGGATGAAAGCTGAGTAGTTGTGCTGTGCTGCTCTGGGAATTTCATGCAGCAGAGAGAAACGGTGCATAATGGAGGTGAAAATATGTGGTTCATACAGAGGGCATCTGTGAGGTCACTCTCAGAGTCTGGCAGTCCTGGGGAATCCTCTTGTGAGCTCAGAGGCAGTGTTTTGAGGGCACCCAGAGGGGACCACTAAGCTCTGTATAGTCTGAATGGTCAGGAGATGTCGTCCTAAGGGAACTTCTGAGAACGCTGTAATTGGGCAGAAAGGAGGCAGTCATTAGATCTCTGCATAATAACTAGCAGCATTACATCATGCTGACTTACTGTTCACAGCCTGATTAAAAGGCCTAGTGACAGATGAGAGGACAAGCCTGTGGCCACCTTCCTTCATGTTATTTTATACACCAGCTTGCTATTTTGGTCTGCTGTTGTGACCAGATGGCACTCATCACTTCATTCTTTTACACGCTCTCTGACCATGAAATAAAAAACATGATGTACCTGGGAAAAAAAAAGATTGTATTTTTGAAGATTACATCCTAGCCCACTAAAATACTTTTCTAGGAAAAATGGCTTCCCCTGAGATTTTCAATTTTTTCATTTTCTTTATCAGCTCTTTCTTTGTCTAACAGTCTCAGCCACTTTTTGCCATTAATTTGTACTCAGAACTGTGTGTGACGCTGTTATTTTGATGTCCATATGTAGACTGGTGAAGAAAACACTTACTGCCATTAATAATTTCTATTTGTCTAGAAAACCTAATCTTTAAATCCCTTTTTGAGGGCTGGTCTATAAGCTACTGCATTAAGGAAACCTTTAGTGCTTCCACTTTATTCTGGCTGTTTCTTTGGTGCTATTCAAAGTCTCAATGAAAAGCCCTTCTTGCAGTTCTGCAGTTAAAACAACAAAGCACTGCTTATGTTTCTTCTTTAACACAGCTCTAAGGATTTATTCTTTGCTCCTTTATTCTTCCTTTTTCTGAAGTTTGCTTGTCCTTTTCCCCTTTAAAATCTCTTTATCTAAACCTGAATTAGTTTTCGCAGCTGGTTGGCAAACCGCCATCGCTTTCTGCTCTGACACATATTTGTCAATTTCCAGTTGCCTTCAGACTTTCTACTTTTCTTAGCTTCTATTTCTTTTTTCCCTTTTCAGTTTCACTGATTCAAGTTTTAGTTGTTTTAATAGAAAAAGAGAGAAAAATCCCTCCTGGGAGGGAGAAAATGAGCCATTCTCTACAGTGACAAAGAGAAAGCAAAAATACTATGAGATTTACCCATTGAAAGCTTTGAAATAGCAAACTGTGTTCTCTACAGATACTTATAATCTGATTCTACTTCCAGGAAGGTAGCAGGTAAATCTGCTACAGTATTTATGTTCTGCCCTAAGAGATAAGAAATTTGTAGATCCACTTTTGTAGAATTTTTAGACTTTTCACAGGCTACTATTTCGCTTTATTCCATCTTAAGAGAGTTCACTGCAGTTTTAAAACACTAGGAATTAAGGATTTATTTATTTATTTTAAACACTCCTACAGATTAATTTCTCAGCTCACTGCGTATATCAAAATCACTAACCTCCATCTTAGGATTCTACTCATAAACCAGTTTGTCAACCTTTATTTCATATATACTATAGGTTAATGCATTTTAATGAGAACTAGAAAACAAGACAGTTTTGATTTTCTTTTCTTTGAAACTTAACAGAACTTTTTCTCTTACGTATCATTTACTACGGATGTTGCATTTCAAACATCTCATAGGCTGTTGCAGCAGCAGAGATAGAGGGAGACAGAAAGAGATCCTGTGAACAATACCGCTTTCCTAGGATTTGAGTATCAGTATAGTGCCTTATGTAGGCACTGTGCAGCCATTATTTTGCCCACTCAAATAATAGGAATAGAATATTTAGCAAAACTGTCAAAGAGTAAGTGCCCAAATATCACAACTTTATTTTCTATTCTTTAGTGTTCAGTTTTCAATCTCTTGAGTAAATCTCTTGAATAAAAACATAAAGATTCCCCATGAGACTAAACCTTTTCTGCTATGACTACTATGGAATTATTACTACAATTACTGTTACTAATAATTACTATACTGATTACATATTACTATTACGTGGGCACTGCACTTTCACTTTCTTTGGAAGTGGAATAAAGTATTTATCATGCTGCCAGAATGCAAATAGTAGGTATTTTTACCTCCCCTATAGCCACAGCTTAGCGGAGTGGATAAGAGCACTGCATACATTGTCACATCCTGGCAGTTTGAATAGAGTTAAAGCAGATGAAAAGAAAGGCCATATCTAAAAAAGAGGAAAACAGGGTTACAGCTTTCAGTAGCCTTTCTCATATGTGAGGTCCTAGAAACTGGCTGGACTAACTGTGAAGTGGTGAATACTGGCAGCAGCTGTCTAGTAAGTGGAAATGTAAGTAATGATTACCCTTGTGGTCTGAGTTATTGCAGGGCAGTTCCCAACTGACTTGAATTGTTAAAAGTTACAGTCTAATTAAACCTCGCTTCTTGCATCGAGTATTTCTTTCTATGTATCTGAGACAATGTCTTATGTGTCTATTCGTATTATTTGTTCACTGCTGTTCCACTTCTACACATACACTATCACCCATTTTTCCTTTTAATTCCCCCTAGCTCCATGTGTAGACAAATCTTCCTAAAGATATAGAATGAAAGTATTTTACATATGAACCAAGTCATATTTAAAAGCAGACCTCTGAAGTTGAATTAGGTGAAGAACCTGGGCCAAGAGCTTTCCTACATAAGTCTAATATTAGACTTTTAAATATTTTTAAAATGAGGCTAACTGAAAATTGACCTTTTTTGGAAAAGAACTGAGTCATAAAAATGAATATTAAAATTACACTTAGTGCATCATATGCATCTGTTGTATTATTAGACATTCAAAATACAATTCTGGAGCAGTGATGCATTAATTCATTCCATAGCAGAGTGGCGAAGCAATTGTTTCAACTAGTTTAATTTTTTTTTTAAATTCATGTTAAGATGTTTTGAAGTAGCTTCAATTGGTGTTAATTTTTTAAAGTTTTATCATGACAAAGTTGGTTAAATGTATTTAATATATCAGCAAAAATCACAGTAAATCAATATGAAATGAGCATAAAGACCTTTAAAACACTCATATACTTAGAAATAATTTTAAAAGTTCTTACATAAAATAACTGTATTGAGATTAGTAAGTATTCTTCTTAAACAAGATGTCTGAAAAAATTTAGTAGAAATTGCTTTCATTTTGTTTCATTTGGAGTCTTCAGGAGTGTAATTGGAATCTACGATTCTCTGATAAATTAATTTTACTTGATTTCAACATAGTCTTTTAGTTCAGTTGTAAATAGGAAAATACATTTATATTTGAGAATATAGAAGCACTAAGTATATTAGTTCATATTTCACTTCACTTTTAGTAGGCCTGAAGAAACTATATTTTCATGAGATGATAAGTTGTTTTATATATTTTAAGGTTTAATTTAATTCATGCATATAATACCCTGATCAGCTGACAGAGTTGTTTTCTGTGGAAAAAGCAGAACAGAACCATCCAGTCAAAGGCAATATCCCAATATTTTGGTCTGAGGGAGTGGGGAATGGAAACTCAAGATAAGTTTGATAGGTAACAGTCATAATACAGACCAGATCTAGGTTCTTGTAAAAGACCCATTATGGAACTGAGCGCTTTCTGGAAAACTCACCCAGTTTGTTTGCCTCAAAGTAGTCTGCTGGTTTTGTATCTATTTAAGAACTAAATAAATAAATAAAGCAGTCTTCAGACATTACTAGTGCAATTCTGCTCTTGACAGCAGAAATAATTCTGGAATTTACAGATGCCAACAAAACCATCCAACCACATATAAAAGTATCAACAAAACACTGTCAACACAGGGAGCCTCTAAAATATGTAATATCATCAAGAAATGTTTTCCAGATTTTGAAATATCACATACTAAAAATGTCTTCCTGCCAAAGTACTGCTCTAAAATATTAGATTTTACTTCCAGTTTTTACTCCCTGGACAACACTTTCAATGAATAAAGTAGCTTCTCTGAGTCCTTTCCCCCCGTCTTGTTCTCAAGTAGCCTATCCTGAACATATAAACAAAGTCTTTTATTTGTCTAATCAAGTCACAGCTTATAAGAAGACTCCTGCGTTTCGAAGGATAATATAGAATATAAATTTTTTCAGTGCATATTTCTCCATTATCTGGGACAAAACTAGAGAAACAAAAAAGGTTTCTGACCTTTTCTCAGACTCAGGTGGGAAGGAAAGTCCTACAGAAGACAGCAAAGAGAAAGGGAGAGGGACTCTTTGGAAAGGCTATGTTCAAGGAAGATAATATGTACACAACTTACTGAATGTTTTTAATTCATCTGAGCTATAATGTTTGCAGAATTATCTACTAGAAAGAAGTGGAGAGTTGTACACTGTGGTGTATCTTTCTCAGAAAGGTTGTAAGTTCATTCAAAGTAAGAGAAGCTGAGATAATGGCTGGTTTAGGGCCAAACCATTCAAATGTTGATTGAAACACGACATTTTCTATCTGAAATAAAGCACTGATAAGGCACCATTTATTCCCATTAGAGAATGTTTCAAATGATCTAGCTAAGTAATTTATGATCAGGAGTCTCAAAGGAACTAGTGAATCACTGCCAATTTTTAACTTATCTTGGAAAACTGGGAAACAGTGAGATTTGCAAATGTTGTCCCATTATTCAGAAAAGGATATAGCATACAATAACAAATTAGCTAGCCTGACCTTCATTTGAGGTACAAGAATGGATTTATTACCTTCAAACTGTGCTGGTAATGAACTAGAGACTACAATTAAAATTACTTCTAGTCAGATAGCTTTTTTTTTTCTTGAGATCTCTTACTGTTTGCTTTTGGTTTTGACTGGAGTACAAGGGTGGTAAACAAAGTTTGTAAACACACTTGGACTTAATTCGCTTACTACATGAAGTGAAGGGTTTTTTGATTCAAACACTTGCATTTTATGTCATTCACAGGTATGAGCTAGAGGAATTAGAAACTGTTCTTTTGATAATGATATCCAGAATTCTTTTGGATATTTTTTCTTGTTACATTTCTAACCTCTCTCTATGTATATTTTATGGCCTTCAGAGTATGGTTTCTGGATCCTTGAATGGGATGGACAAGGAAAAGGCTGTGTATAAAATGTATGCAAAAGCAACTCAAAAAAAAAAGTTATTGTAAGTAGTTTAGATTTGTTACATGATAATTCTTATTTCTGCCAGGGAACTAGGAGGAATCAGGGGGTGAAAGATACGAAATTTGTTAAAAAAATTATCAGTTAATATTGTATACAGTTTGAGAACTATCCAGAGATTATTAAAAATGATGGATTACTACTATGGTAATCTAAATCAAGTGATGTAAATTGTTAGAACCCAGAAAAAAATTATTTAATACAGCCAAATGTAAAGGAATACATTTTGAATTCAAGAAAGCAGTTTAGATCTACAGAATGGCAGAAGCTGTCTTGAAGAAACAATAACTAAAACTAGGTCTTAAGTATTAGCAGAGGTTACACCCTCAACCTGAGCCTTCTGTGCTTCTGTGAAAAGAGGACTAATGAAATCTTTAAATGGATAATAAAGGGGAAGAGAGATGGGAAATGCTGGAGAGGATATGCCAAAAAAAGAAAACCTCCAAAACCCAGTTCCCCCAAAACCAAGATCATATAGCTGAGAATCTTGCATTATGGTGTGAGGTGCATGTAATTAAATTTATCTGGTATAATGAAGTGAAGTTTAAGAGATGCATGATAAATAAGCATAAGTATTTAAACACAGGGATTATATCTGACAGCACAGAGCTTTTAGATCTTGCTGTCAGAAATGGAACACAAGCTAATTACCGGGAATCGAAAGTAAGATAATTCTAGAAATAATACACAGAATTATTGGGAGACCTGAAAGGGTCATGGTTCCCCTGAAACAAAATTAGGTGCCCTTTCATCTAACTTGTGGAAGTCATTCTACTAGTGAGGAGTATAAAGGGTCCCACTGAATAATTACAGTATCCTTTCTGGTCCTTGAGGATAAAACTCAGTCCTCTCATATTTTTGGTCTTGGGAAGACAAGTAGAGAAGAGTTAGAGAAGACTTGATTGCTCTCCACAATCTCATCTTTGCACTTCAGAGCACGGCACTATGTATATATCATACTTCATAATTTAGGCTTTAAAATAATTGTCTGTAAAGTCAAGATGTTTTCATTTCTCTTGATCTATATCAGCATTAATGTATTGTGGTTACAGACTTTTGATTTTTCCTTTCCTCTAGGGTACATAATGGGTGATGGTTAAAGAAAGGACCACAGATCCCATACTGGGAGAAAGAAGTGAAATTCATTGTTGTCTTGATTTCAATTTGCAAAAATCTCTTCCCAGCTTGCTTCCGTCAGGAAGCTGGGTGCTTTCTACCTTTTTTACACAGGATACATCCATGAGGATTTTTGTCTTAGTCTAAAATAGAGTGCAAAATTTGAAGAGCTGTGATGTCAAGCTAGATGATCTAATTATCATTTTTTGCATATATAAAGCACATTAAAATATGTAAAGCAAATGGATAAGCAATATGTATCATTAGGAATAAATATGTACATATGGACTTATTTTAATAGGGTAAGCAGAAATATTTTGAGATGGTATTACACAAGATGTTCTTCACTGTTTTTTCAGTGATAAGGTTTTTAAGTGTCCTTTTATAAGATTTCCCTCTGTTGTGACAGGATTACTTCTGCATATCTCTAAGTAAACTACAAAAAGGTTTCTTAAAAAAATGTCTGACAACTCAGTTCTCTAATGTCACAGAAAGAAACCTATAGATGTGACACAGGAATTCAGTGGCAATGCAGAAGCGCCTTTTTATCTGGGAACCTTTTCCTTTTTTTTTTTTTCATTTTGAACCCTAGATGGTCTCTTCTGTCTTTTAGTGACATATGCAGAAACTGAAATAGCAGAAGTGAACAGTAGTTCATCAAAACTATTATCCAGCTGCTGATAATGAAGAACCAGTGTCTTCAGATAGGTGCAGCTAGCCTATTATAAGACAATATCCATGAAGGAATCCTTTTGTAATGTTAGACAGAGATTGTTTTGGATCATGAAGTGAGAGGTTTTATATTATTTGTGATTCTTCATGCTATCATAAGAAATATTGGTAATCTCTGAAATGCATGCAGTTCAAATTCTTCTTCAGATCAAATCTTAACCTGATTTAATAGTAGAGGATCTATGAAACTTATGTCCTACCTCATAAAAACTGGTGTTTCTGCTGTTACCTTGCTAGCCATATTGGACAACAGTTATGACACTGGACAGCAGAGACAGCCTATTGCTCATTTGCCTTCTGGCCTCTATATTTGTTTCCAAACAAAGGGATATTGTCGAAGATCTACCAAAGCACCTGTTACCTAAGTCATAGGTCACAGGAAGTCTTACCAGACTACCCTTCCTCAGCCTTATTATTCAACCTTGTGTGGATAGCTTTGTTTAGCTGTTGCCCTGAATATGTCTTTTAAACATCTGACTCAGTCTTTATAAGGTATGTGGTACGTATTAAAAGCTGGAGACAAAAAGTGATTTTTTTGTAAGTCTCTTGTCTTTTTTGTCTAGTGTACACTGTTTATACTCTCAGCCATGGTTATTCAGTGGCAGTTTTTTAAACTACCTATTTAAGATGTTAAAATTATTTTATTTCAGGTGGCACATGAAGTATGATTGTCCACACAGAGACTCTTGTTCCCTGTGACACATCAGTGGACGATATCTTTGTCCATTGTAAACCTGATGCAATACTTGCAAGATGCAGGAACAGTGATGATAGTGATGTCAGCTGTAAAAGTGCAGTCTGGAAGTACAAGCTGATTTGATGACTTCATACTAGCAGTCTTTAAATTAAATTTCCTCTTACATTAGGCTGCCATTCAATAATCCTTTTGAACCAAGGACTTCTGATAGTTAAAGCACCTCATAAAACCTCCTTACCTTATTACATTCTAGCCATGCCAAAGCAATCACTATGCCTTCTTGGAGAAGATTAAGCTTATTTTGTCTACAAACACTTTGATCCAGACATCATTTACTCCTGTTATAACCATTTAATAACTAAGCGATAACATTTGATTTTGTGAAGTATCAACTTAAGATTGTTTATCCTAAGTATAGTACTGATAAACTGTACTAGCTTCCTGACTATTTTATTTCTACTAGGAAATGGATTTCTAAACAAGAAAAGTGCAGTACCTTAATGTAAAATTCATTTTTTTCCTTAGCATTCCAAGTCACACAATACTGTCCAGTGTTATTCTCCAAAGGATTTTTTTCACTGTTACGAAGTCACCCTTGTGATAATCATACTCTCGCATGCTGGAATTGGCTTCCTACCTTATACCTCACACTTCACTTATGCCTGAAGTGGAGTGTTATCACACACAAAACTTATGTTTCCTGTTGCATGTTTTACACAGATATTCTGTACAAAAAATTCAACCTGTGCAAATTTTACATGCATCCAATGAAAATATTCATTTTAGGAGTTCATTTATATATCATATATGTATGGAATTTTGATAGATATTAAAAATAAATGGTCACTTGAATAACAATATATTTAAGATGCTTTAATACACTGGAAGCAAAATTCTTGCTTTATTATTTAAAATAAGAATTAATTGCTTATGACTTACATGATTTTAGTGTCCTCAGCTCTTGGCACATAACCAATTACATTCATAAATTACTATACTATGTTTTTAATGAAATAATTCCAGAAACACTGATATTAATTCCTATTAGAAACCCATGTCAATTAAGCTATTACTATTCTTGAAAGTCAACAAGTTCCAGGATTATAGTACTGTGGACTGAGTGAATGAATATCATAGTTAAGGTCCTCCCAGGGAGATTGCCTTGTAAAAGGAGCTTAGAAATCTTACCACTCTGGATAGTTGTGCTCCTTTGTTCCTGCAAGGACAGGGTTCTGATTAAAGTGCTCATCTGTGAAGAAATAGGTCATCTGGAGGATTCATAGGGTCTAAGGCACGGATGGTCATCCAGACCAAATGTTTAAACTGAGTCCAGGAGGAAAATTAAAGCTCTCTGGAGCCCATCAAATCCATCCTTTCCTAATTTGAAATGCAGATTTTTTTTCTCCTCCCCCTCTAATACTCACTTCTGGAAATACATAATGTGAGGCTGAGAATAAGGATGCTGTGTTTGATAACATTTCATGTTTATTTGACAGTGTTCATGTCCGGGCTTTGTTGTTTTTTAAAGAAATATCACAAATTATCATCAATGTGCAAAAGATTACAGAAGAGCTGTATTTTCAGCAGAGAAGAGGCAGAAAAGTTACCATGCCAGAAACAGTGCACTAATTTTCAGATCTATGTTGTTATTAACACTTGTACCTGGAGACGCACACCAACTGCATGGAGCCACCGTGAACCTATACAAAAGCATAATAGTGTTGTAGAGTTTAGTTGCTTGTCTTTTAAGAGGATACACTTATGATAAGATGAATGGGTTCTTAACTAAGAAGTTTCCTACCACTAGAGGGCTCAAAATTGCTGTATGATTTTATGCATGAAGGCATGCATAAGCATATATATACATACACATAATGATATGTGTACATCATTCAAGTGTATGTGTTTCATGTGTACACATGTATATGCCCATATATATGCACATACATATATACACACACCTGTATTTTAATAGATGATCTATTTTTATTTTCTTTTGAAGGTTTTGACTATTTTAAATGTAATTCAAATATTTAAAGATTTTTAATATAACTTTGTAATTCACCGTATTAAGGTGAAATGTTTGTTTAATTTCATAAAATAACCACAATCTTTTAACTTTTTTCTCAGATTGTTGGATTGACAGAATGTTCATTTCATCAAATGCAGCAGTGAAAACAATCACAACAAAATATAGTTAGAACTTCAATGATCAATGCCTGCTTTCACCTTAAGTTTCATTAAGATATCCAGATAACATAGAACAACATGTGCATCGTTCATTTTTTCATAAATGACTTTCCACAGAACATAATGCAGTGTTGCAGAATCTATCATGCCAAACATTTTTGTTTGATTATATGTCATATTCTCTTGGGAAATCTTAGAGGCTCTAAATAAATAAAATGTTCCTGGAAAGCTAACTGTTCTCTTTCACTAATGTGACAACTGTAATGAAGGGAGAAATAGCTTTCAACCATTTTTAAGTAACACATAATCTTTGTAGATAGTGCAACCCAGTTTCTCCACAGTACGATGATGCAATAATGAATAACTTACCCATGCTGTCCAAAAGATAATTAAAATAATATTTTCAGTCAGACTTGACATATACAAAAGTTTGAGGTATCAATATTTTCTAAATGTCAGCAAAATTATTTTCATCTAAGTATAAGAAATCTGCTTAAGAAAGCAATATTGCAAGAACAGTGAAGTTTCAGATTACCATGATTAACAATGAGGTATTTTGTTGTAGAAACAAGAGTACAAACACCAAATTTTTTTGCACACATTTACTGCTTTACGTAATACTTAATTTTTGACTAGAGTTTCTTTGGATTTTTTTCCTGTATAGAAAACTGTGGAAAAACACAAGAAAACAGATGATACTTTTTTTGCAGCACTTCAGAGTTTCGCTTGTTCGTGAAAAATTGTGTTGAATACGATCATGTCTATGAAAAAGACTACTCAAGTGAACGAGCATTTGCATAACCAAACAAAACCTTTCAGACTTTGATACAGAATAGCGTCTTTGAGTCTGGCTGGGCTGCGTGTGATTGCTTCCTACGCTATCATTAGTACAGCTAGGTACTAACAAGTAAATAAAGCTTTAATATATCCAGCTTCATCATTTAATGTGTGTTTTCTTCAATTGTTAAACATCCTATCAGATGTCTCACCTTCATAAAATTGTAAATTCTTCAAAAAGCACAATAAAATAATTGAGGAGGAGAGGTAGAGTTTAGACTAAATAGTAGAGTAAGTTGGAAATACAATTCTAGCACCATGTACACTTAGCTAAACTTTAAAAGAACAGCTTGTTATAGCCCCAGTTTTGTTAACATATTTGCTTTAAAATGAAAAATATATGCCACTGAGCCAAGATATTTTTGCTTTAAGAATTTTATATCTTGTATGTTTTGCTTTAAAAATTCAGTGCTACTGATTGTGCATGATGTTAGAACTACACTCTTCTAATAAAAAATTATAATTTTTTGGGTACTTTTTGTTACATGTAATGCATTCTTAATTTACAATTTTGTTATCTGAACCTGGAAAACAACCTGGAAGGGCATGTGGGAAGACAGATATTAAAAGTGGTTTTGTTACTGATAGACAGGGTTGGCTGGCATATGCATCACATCACCATTGGTCCCAGGAGTAAATAATCCAGAAATCAATAAAGTAGACTAGAATGTATTGAAACTACTTCTACTAGACCAAAATTGTAACTTTTATCAATTTAAAACACATTTCTATAACTGGAAGATCCATTTCCTTAACCACAGCCTACTGAAGTCAATGAAATTATGCCAGGAAAAAGGTTCTATCCAGATGGAGTTAGCTGTTCCATCAGGATCCAAAGAAAAAACATTCTTATCATATCACATCACTGCACAAATTAGTTCTAGTGATGTCACATTTATATTATTATCCTCAGTATAAGAAGCACCTCAAATTATTAGAGTATGCCTGGAGGAGGGCGACCAAAATGGTGAAAGGTTTCAAGGGCAGGACTTATGAGGAGCAGCTGAGGCCACTTGGTTTGTTCAGTTTGGAGAAGAAGGTGGCTGAGGAGTGACCCCATTGCAGTTTACAGCTTCCTCAAGGGAAGCAGCAGAAGGGGAGGTGCTGATCTCCTCTCTCTGGTGACCAGCAATAAGACAAGAGGAAATGGAATGAAGCTGCGTCAGGGGAAGCTCAGACTGGACATCAGGGAAAGATTCTTCACTGAGAGGGTGGTCAGTGACTGGAACAGGGTCCCAAGGGAAGCGGCCATGACACCAAGACTGTCAACATTCAAGGAGTATATGGATGACACTCTTAGGCATAAGGCTTAGATTTAGGTAGTCCTGTGAGGAGCAGGGAGCCGGACTCCATGATTCCTATGGATACCTTCCAACTCAAGACATTTTATGATTCTATGGTTCTACTTCTGTAATCCTCCCATGAGAGTTTGTCATTCTTGGAAGAAATAAGATTTAGCTGACCATATTAGCTACATCTGCAATTTTCTTGATAGTTGATACATCATCAGTACTTTATATCTCATCATCTTTTGGAGAAGAAAATAAAATCTGAGTTAATGTTGTATGAATAACTCTTAATAACAATCACAACATGAAAACAGCAGTGATTTTCACAAAGATCCTACGTGCCAAAAGATTTGTACTGGGCACAAGGAATTGCAAATATTAAATTTCTCATATGACTGAGGTTTGGAATTCTTAACTAAATAGGTGATTTATTTTTTTTTAGATCTTCAAATGAAGTACGAAACAATTTTATATTGCTAGTGTATTACACTAATTTTTGCAGTAGTTATGCTAATCCAGTTTATTTTATAATTAACTCTTGCAAATTTTCAGCTCTATTTCAGCCACATAAGTTGTTTGCAAATAGTTCTATCTATAGGTGTGTATCAGTGCATAGAGAAATCTCTAGAAATAGATTTTAGAATAATACACATTTCAATGCATAGAATAGAAAAAATGAAGTAGTATTACACTGCCTTGATGAAAAGTTTCAGTCTGTTTGAGAATTTATTGTTCTTTCTATATATATATGTATATTCTAATGATTTTCTCTTCTTTATAACTGCATCAGCAAAAAAATAAATCATGCCGTGCTATATTCTTGTATTTGCTTTACCGATTTACAGGAACTTCATTTCTATGGCTATTGAATTGCAACAGAACTGAATATGTCTCATTATCTGGAGAAAATAAATGTTGTCCAACTCATTAAATCTAGATGAAGTTAATATATTATAATTCTATTGTAGTATATTATCCAGGAAGCATTTTCTCCATCAAGCTTTAGGCATTTTATTAACTAAAATACTCAGTCTCCATGTGCTCTCTCTTTCACCAATGGAGAAAGTTCTCATTGTTGCCTTTTCTTAGAGCTCCTTGATGTGGCTTATTTCAGATGTCATTTCATATAAAGAAAGATGGAAGAAGCAAAGATGGAAGAGATGAAATTTTAGCTTTAATACATTCTTTTTAATCGGTTGGCAATGATGAGCTTTCACACGGGACAGGATATGATAGTTTTAATGAACTTTTTCTTAACTGGACAATACCTGTTTTTTAATCTCTACCTATCTGCATAACGATAAAACCTCACGAGTTAATAGCAGTCATATATTATTTCTATATCTGCCATATCAGTCTTCTAAAATATGAAATTTTCTTCTATTTTCTACATTAGAAGTGTATCATAGATATGAAAGTTGCTAAGACTTTCTATTAACAACATGTCATTTTTAGCCTGGTGGCTGTTGTTACTCTATGCTTCTCTCAATCCATGGACGTGTTCCGTAGTATCATTGCCATGACACCCTGTTGAGTTAGGAAATGCCAGGCATTAACCAAACTTAACTGGCTAAACTGGCAGACAGAAGCTATCAGACTGCACACAGCTTTTTATAAACTTTATTTTAAAAAAACCTCAACATGTTAAATATGGGGTTTAAGGGATTAAAACCCTTTGTTATAAACACATACAAAGATTAGAGTTCATTTCCATTTTAAATACTTACTAACAGGCATACCAAGTGGGGTAAACATGTAGGACAAGATCCCAGGGCTCAGGATTACAGGGATCTAACAGCAGTCAATCCAAAGCAGTGACAGCGTGCAACAGACACAGGAGGTCCACTTATAAATACCTTTGTTGTGAGCCATGATGAATCTGTAAGTATTGCTGCTAATATGTACAATGATCCTGTTTCTAGGGGTTTTTTTGTGATTTGTACTTTTTTTGTGGGTATTCATCTCACTTGCCGTGACTCAGTTCTGCAGTAAATTTATTTTTACTGTTTCAGCATATGAATTTTTCTGTTCCAGAGCAAACAGCTTAAACCTTTAAATAAAAATAAGAACAACAAGAAGAAGAAAAATATTTAGATGTTTTGAAACAGGAGTATTCCTACTTGGCTAAAGTATTACAAACAAAATACTCTGCAGAAAACACAAGAAACTTAATCAGGCTTTATATATA